>NC_134638.1:1312795-1464053 GCF_046129695.1 Lonchura striata | reverse complement strand
GGTTTGGGGATATTTTTGAGGGGAATTTGGGGGATTTGGAGAATTTGGGAATATTTGAGGGGGGTTTGGGGATATTTTTGAGGGGAATTTGGGGGATTTGGAGAATTTGGGAATTTTTCAGGGGGGTTTGGGGATATTTTTGAGGGGAATTTGGGGGATTTGGAGAATTTGGGAATTTTTGAGGCAGATTTGGGGAATTTTCGAGGAGAATTTTTGAGGCAGATTTGGGGAATTTTTGAGGGGAGGGGTACAGGGATTTATTGGCAATTATTGAGAGGTTTTAAGAGGAGTTTGGGGTGGAAATTGGGGATTTTTTTTGAGGCGAAAATGGAGAATTTGGGGATTTTTTTTTTTTTGGTTGGATTTTGAAGAGATTGTGAGGTGATTTTTTTGGGATTTTGGGGGTCCCACTCCCACTTTTGGAGGGGTGGCCCGTGCTATTATTGTCTATTTTTCCCTTTATTTGAATTTTTTCTCTCTCCACTTTTATCAGGATTATCGGGAGTTAATCTCAGTTTCATTCAGGGAAATTCCTGATTTTTTGGGGGGTTCCAAAATTTTTTTAGGGGGTTCCCAAATCCCAAATTTATTGCGGAGGCTTCTCCCCTTCCAGGATGTCGTCCAGCATCTCCTCGCACATCAGCAGCGCCCGCGCCACGTGGAAACAGCCTGGAAAAACGGGGAAAAACGGGCAAAAAGGGGAAAAATTGGGAAAAATTAGGGTAAAATTGGGAAAAATCAGGGGAAAAACCAGGAAAAATCGGGGGAAAAATCAGGGGGAAAAATCAGGAAAAATTGGGGGGGGGAAAAAAATCAGGAAAAATCGGGGGAAAATTAGGGTAAAATTGGGAAAAATCAGGAAAAAAACCAGGAAAAATCGGAGGGGAAATCAGGAAAAATTGGGGGAAAATCAGGAAAAAATTGGGGGAAATTGGGGAAAAAACAGGAAAAATTGGGGGGAAAATAATCAGGAAAAATCGGGGGGGGGAAATCAGGAAAAATTGGGGAAAAATTGGCAAAAATTGGAGGAGAAATTGGGGGGAAATCAGGAAAAATTGGGGAAAAAACAGGAAAAATCGGGGGAAAAAGTAAGGAAAAACTGGGGAAAAATCAGGAAAAAACAGGAGGAAAATCAGGAAAAATTGGGGGAAAATCAGGAAAAATTGGGGAGAAATTGGGGAAAAAACAGGAAAAATTGGGGGAAAATAATCAGGAAAAATCGGGGGGGGGGAATCAGGAAAAATTGGGGAAAAATTGGCAAAAATTGGGGGAGAAATTGGGGGGAAATCAGGAAAAATTGGGGGAAAAACAGGAAAAACTGGGGAAAAATCAGGAAAAAACAGGAGGAAAATCAGGAAAAATTGGGGGAAAATCAGGAAAAATTGGGGAGAAATTGGGGAAAAAACAGGAAAAATTGGGGGAAAATAATCAGGAAAAATCGGGGGGGGGGAAATCAGGAAAAATTGGGGAAAAATTGGCAAAAATTGGGGGAGAAATTGGGGGGAAATCAGGAAAAATTGGGGAAAAAACAGGAAAAATTGGGGAAAAAGCAGGAAAAATCAGGGGGAAATCGGGAAAAATCAGGGTAAAATCAGGAAAAATTGGGGGCAAAAAATCAGGAAAAATTGGGGGGAAAATCAGGAAAAATGGGGGGAAAATTGGCAAAAATTAGGGGAAAAATCAGGAAAAAATGGGGGAAAATAAAGGAAAAATCAGGAAAAATCCCCTCGCCGACCCCCGTCGTGGATCAGAGACCCCAGACCCACCTTTGTAGGGTCCGCCCTTGATGGAGAGAGCCACGGAGCCGTCGCGGTTCAGGTACCCGAACCACTCCCCGTGCTCGGGGTCACGGAACTGAGGGGAAATTGGGGCATTTTGGGGACTTTTGGGGGGATTTGGGGAGGGGAGACCCCCTCACCTCAAATCAAAAGGGTGTGGGAGACCCCCCCCCCCCTCCCCTAATCCCAAAAAATGAGACCCTAAAAAAGGTTTAGGATGGGGAAATGTCAATGGGGAGAGGCTTTGGGGAGCCCCCCACCCCAAATTAGGAACCCCCCACCCCAAATTGGGAACCCCCCACCCCAAATTGGGAACCCCCCACCCCAAATTGGGAACCCCCCACCCCAAATTGGGAACCCCCCCACCCCAAATTGGGAACCCCCTACCCCAAATTTGGAACCCCCTACCCCAAATTGGGAACCCCCTACCCCAAATTGGGAACCCCCCACCCCAAATTGGGAACCCCCTACCCCAAATTGGGAACCCCCCCACCCCAAATTGGGAACCCCCTACCCCAAATTGGGAACCCCCCACCCCAAATTGGGAACCCCCTACCCCAAATTGGGAACCCCCTACCCCAAATTTGGAACCCCCTACCCCAAATTGGGAACCCCACCCCAAATTTGGAACCCCCTACCCCAAATTGGGAACCCCCCCACCCCAAATTGGGAACCTTTAGGACCCCCTTCCTATTTGGGAGCTCCTCGGGACCCCCCCAAATACCCCTCAAGACCCCAAATTTGCCCCTCAAGACCCCAAATTTCCCTCCACAGGGACCCCCAAGAATCCTCCCAATATCCCAAAGCCCCTCCAAGATCCCAAATTCCCCCAAATCTCCCTCAAATAACCCCAAAATCCCCCCAACTTTTCCAAAATCCCATCCAATCCATCGCAAATCCCCCCCAAAATCCCCCCTAAATCACCCAAATCTCCCCAAATCCCCCAAATTTCCTCCTCATTCCCCCCAAAATCCCCCCAAATCTCTCCAAATTTCCTCCTAATTCCCTCCAAAATTCCCCAAATCTCTGCAAATCCCTCAAATTCTCCCAAATTTCCTTGTTATTCCACCAAAATCCCCCAAATTCTCCCAAATTTCCTCGTAATTCCACCCAAATCCCCCAGATTCTCCCAAATTTCCTCCCAATTCCCCCAAAATCCCCCAAATCTCCTTAAATCCCCCAAACTTCCTCTTATTCCCCCCCAAATCCCCCAAATTTCCTCCTCATTCCCCCCAAAATCCCCCCAAATCTCTCCAAATTTCCTCCTAATTCCCTCCAAAATCCCCCAAATCTCTGCAAATCCCCCAAATTCTCCCAAATTTCCTTGTTATTCCACCAAAATCTCCCAAATTCTCCCAAATTTCCTCGTAATTCCACCCAAATCCCCCAGATTCTCTCAAATTTCCTCCCAATTCCCCTGAAATCCCCCAAATCTCCTTAAATTCCCCAAACTTCCTCTTATTCCCCCCCAAATCCCCCAAATTTCCTCCTCATTCCCCCCAAAATCCCCCCAAATCTCCCCAAATTTCCTCCTAATTCCCTCCAAAATTCCCCAAATCTCTGCAAATCCCCCAAATTCTCCCAAATTTCCTTGTTATTCCACCAAAATCTCCCAAATTCTCCCAAATTTCCTCGTAATTCCACCCAAATCCCCCAGATTCTCCCAAATTTCCTCCCAATTCCCCCAAAATCCCCCAAATCTCCTTAAATCCCCCAAACGTCCTCCTAATTCCCCTCCAAATCCCCCGAACTCTCCCAAAATTCTTCCTAATTCTCCCCAAATACCCTGAAATCCCCCTCAAATTCCCCCCAAATCCCCCAAATTCTCCCAAATCTCCTAATTCCACCCAAAATCCCCCAAATACTCTCAAATCCCGCCCAAATTTCCCCCAGATTTCCCATAAAATGCCCCAGATTTCCCCCAAATGCCTCCGACTTCCCCGGAAAATCCCCAAAATCGCCCAAATTTCCCCCAAATCCCCACCTTGTCGAAGGTGTACTGGGCCAGCCGCAGGAACTGGGAGACCAAACTGGGCCGGGGCTGGAAGCGCTGGGCGGCCAGGAGGGCAACCATGGCCTCGGCGTGGGGCCACCAGAGCTTCAGGGCCCACTCCAGCTGGGATTGGGGGAAAAAATGGGAATTTGGGGAAAAATGGGGAAAAAACGAGAAAAACGGGGAAAAAATATAGAAAATTGGGAGAAAAATGGAGAAAAAATGGGGAAAAAATGGGGAAAAAATGGGGAAACGGGGGTGAGGTCACTGGTGTGGGGCCACCAGAGCTTCAGGGCCCACTCCAGCTGGGAACGGGGGGAAAAATGGGAATTTGGGGAAAAATGGGGAAAAAATGAGAAAAAACGGGGAAAAAAGATAGAAAATTGGGAGAAAAATAGAGAAAAAATGGGGAAAAAATGGGGAAAAAATGGGGAAACGGGGGTGAGGTCACTGGTGTGGGGCCACCAGAGCTTCAGGGCCCACTCCAGCTGGGAACGGGGGAAAAATGGGAATTTGGGGAAAAAATGGGGAAAAAATGAGAAAAAAACGGGGAAAAAAGATAGAAAATTGGGAGAAAAATAGAGAAAAAATGGGGAAAAAATGGGAAAAAAATGGGGAAACGGGGGTGAGGTCACTGGTGTGGGGCCACCAGAGCTTCAGGGCCCACTCCAGCTGGGAACAGGGGAAAAATGGGAATTTGGGGAAAAATCAGAAAAAACGGGGAATAAAGATAGAAAATTGGGAGAAAAATGGAGAAAAAATGGGGAAAAAATGGGGAAAAAATGGGGAAACGGGGGTGAGGTCACTGGTGTGGGGCCACCAGAGCTTCAGGGCCCACTCCAGCTGGGATTGGGGGGAAAAATTGGAATTTGGGGCTCCCCAGGTGGGATTTGATGCCCCAGGTGCCATTTTGAAGCACCTGAGTGGGTTTTTTTGGAATTTGTGAGGTGAATTTTGGGGCTCCCAGTTGAATTTTGGGGTTCCCAGGTGAATTTTGGGGTCCCCAGGTGGATTTTGAGGTTCCCATGTCAGATTTTGGGGTTTCCAGTTGAATTTTGGGGCTCCCCAGGTGGGATTTGAGCTCCCTGGGTGCCATTTTGAAGCACCTGAGTGGGTTTTTTCTGAATTTGTGAGGTGAATTTTGGGGTCCCCAGCTGAATTTGGGCTTCCCATGTGAATTTTGGGGTCCCCAGGTGGATTTTGAGGTTCCCATGTCAGATTTTGGGGTTCCCAGACGAATTTTGGGGTTTCCAGGTGGGATTTGAGCTCCCTGGGTGCCATTTTGAAGCACCTGAGTGGGTTTTTTTTAGGATTTTTGAGGTGAATTTTGGGGCTCCCAGTTGAATTTTGGAATTCCCAGTAGAATTTTGGGGTCCCAGATGAATTTTGGAGTTCCCAGGTGAATTCTGGGGCTCTGCAGTTGAATTTTGGGGCTCCCCAGGTGGGATTTGATGCCCCAGGTGCCATTTTGAAGCACCTGAGTGGGTTTTTTTGGAATTTGTGAGGTGAATTTTGGGGCTCCCAGTTGAATTTTGGGGCTCCCAGTTGAATTTTGGGGTCCCCAGGTGGATTTTGAGGTTCCCATGTCAGATTTTGGGGTTCCCAGATGAATTTTGGGGTTTCCAGGTGGGATTTGATGTCCCGGGTGCCATTTTGAAGCACCTGAGTGGGTTTTTTGGGGGATTTGTGAGGTGAATTTTGGGGCTCCCAGCTGAATTTGGGCTTCCCATGTGAATTTTGGGGTCCCAGATGAATTTTGGAGTTCCCAGGTGAATTTTGGGGCTCTCCAGTTGAATTTTGGGGCTCCCCAGGTGGGATTTGATGCCCCGGGTGCCATTTTGAAGCACCTGAGTGGGGTTTTTTTTTTTAGGATTTTTGAGGTAAATTTTGGGGTCCCCAGCTGAATTTGGGATTCCCATTTGAATTTTGGGGTCCCAACTGAATTTTGGAGTTCCCAGGTGAATTTTGGGGCTCTCCAGTTGAATTTTGGGGCTCCCCAGGTGGGATTTGATGCCCCGGGTGCCATTTTGAAGCACCTGAGTGGGTTTTTTTGGGGATTTGTGAGGTGAATTTTGGGGTCCCCAGCTGAATTTGGGATTCCCATGTGAATTTTGGGGTCCCCAGGTGAATTTTGGGGTCCCCAGGTGGATTTTGAGGTTCCCATGTCAGATTTTGGGGTTCCCAGATGAATTTTGGGGTTTCCAGGTGGGATTTGATGCCCCGGGTGCCATTTTGAAGCACCTGAGTGGGTTTTTTGGGGGATTTGTGAGGTGAATTTTGGGGCTCCCAGCTGAATTTGGGCTTCCCATGTGAATTTTGGGGTCCCAGATGAATTTTGGAGTTCCCAGGTGAATTTTGGGGCTCTCCAGTTGAATTTTGGGGCTCCCCAGAAGGGATTTGATGCCCTGGATGCCATTTTGAAGCACATGAGTGGGTTTTTTTGGAATTTGTGAGGTGAATTTTGGGGTCCCCAGCTGAATTTGGGCTTCCCATGTGAATTTTGGGGTCCCCAGGTGGATTTTGAGGTTCCCACGTCAGATTTTGGGGTTTCCAGATGAATTTTGGGGTTTCCAGGTGGGATTTGAGGCCCTGGGTGCCATTTTGAAGCACCTGAGTGTTTTTTTTCTGAATTTGTGAGGTGAATTTTGGGGTTCCCATGTGAATTTTGGGGTTCCCATGTGAATTTTGGGGTCCCCAGGTGGATTTTGGGGTTACCTGGGTGGGGCAGTGCCCGTCAGCATCCAGGAAATAGAAGAGCCCCCCGTGCTGGGGGTCCCAGCCCCATTTCAGGGGTCCCTCCACCAGCGCTGCCACCGCCCTGGCCCCCAAATCCGCGTCCCCCCGGCGCCCCGAAAACTCCAGCAGCAGCCAGGCGGCCTCCAGGGCGTGGCCTGGGGCACCCCGAAACCCGGGGGGGCGAAAATTGGGGGGAAAAAGCAAAAAAAAAGAGAAAAAAAGACAAAAAAATGAGAAAAAAGAGCAAAAAAAACTGAGAAAAAAGAGCAGAAAATTGGGGTTATGTAGCTGGAAATTGGGGTTTAGGAGCCCAAAAATTGGGGGAAATGCCTCAAACAGGGGGGACCCCGAATTTGGAGGGGGGAAGAGCAGAAAATTGGGGGGAAAGGAGTAAAAAAATGAGGGAAAAGGAGAAAAAAACCCGGGGGAATCTTCCCCAAAATTGGGATCAACCCCCCCAGATTGGGATTTCCCCACAAAATCGGGGTCAAAGCTCCCCAAAATTGGGATTTCCTCACAAAATGGGCCTCCCACCCCAAATTTGGGTTTCACCCCAAAATCGAGCTCCAAACCCCCGAAATTGGGATCAACCTCCCCCAAAATCGGGATTTTCCCCCAAAATCAGCAACTCCCTTCCCCAAATCTGGGTTTCCCCCCGAAAATTGATCTCCAACCCCCCCAAAATCAGAATTTCTGCCAAAACCAGCTATTCCCTTCCCCAAATTCATATTTTTTCCCCCAAAAATCAAGCTCCAACCCCCCAAAATTGAAATTTCCCCCAAAATCAGCAACTCCCTTCCCTCAAATTCACTTTTTCCCCAAAAAATCAAGCTCCAACCCCCCAAAATCAGGGTTTCCCCTTCCCCAAATTCATTTTCCCCCCAAAAATCAAGCTCCAACCCCCCAAAATTGAAATTTCCCCCAAAATCAGGAACTCCCTTCCCCAAATTAATTTTTCTCCCAAAAAATCGAGCTCCAACCCCCCAAAATTGGAATTTCCCCCCAAAATCAGCAACACCCTTCCCTCAAATTCATTTTCCCCCCCAAAAATCAAGCTCCAATCCCCCAAAAATGAGGATTTCTGCCAAAATCAGGAACTCCCTTCCCTCAAATTCACTTTTTCCCCCAAAAATGGAGCTCCAACCCCCCAAAAAATCAGGATTTCCCCCCAAAAGCATGGTTTCCCCTTCCCAAATTAATTTTTTCCCCAAAAATCGAGCTCCAACCCCCCAAAATTGGAATTTCCCCCCAAAATCAGCAACTCCCTTCCCTCAAATTCACTTTTTCCCCAAAAATCAAGCTCCAACCCCCCAAAATCAGTGTTTCCCCTTCCCCAAATTCATTTTTTTCCCCAAAAAATCGGGATCAACCCCCCAAAATCGGGGTCCCCCCTCCCCAAATTGGGGTCCCCCTCCCCAAATCGGGGTCCCCCTCCTCAAATCGGGGTCCCCCCTCCCCAAATCGGGGTCCCCCCTCCCCAAATCGGGGTCCCCCTCCCCAGATCGGGGTCCCCCCTCCCCAAATTGGGGTCCCCCTCCCCAGATCGGGGTCCCCCCTCCCCAAATCGGGGTCCCCCCTCCCCAAAATCGGGGTCCTCCTCCCCAAATCGGGGTCCCCCCTCCCCAAATTCGGGTCCCCCCTCCCCAAATCGGGGTCCCCCTCCCCAAATCGGGGTCCCCCCTCCCCAAATTCGGGTCCCCCCTCCCCAGATCGGGGTCCCCCTCCCCAAATCGGGGTCCCCCATCCCCAATCGGGGTCCCCCTCCCCAAATCGGGGTCCCCCCTCCCCAAATTCGGGTCCCCCCTCCCCAGATCGGGGTCCCCCTCCCCAAATTGGGGTCCCCCCTCCCCAAATCGGGGTCCCCCCTCCCCAAAATCGGGGTCCCCCCTCCCCAAATCGGGGTCCCCCCTCCCCAGATCGGGGTCCCCCTCCCCAGATCGGGGTCCCCCCTCCCCAAATCGGGGTCCCCCCTCACCAAATTGGGGTCCCCCTCCCCAAATCGGGGTCCCCCTCCCCAAATCGGGGTCCCCCCTCCCCAAAATCGGGTCCCCCCTCCCCAGATCGGGGTCCCCCTCCCCAAATCGGGGTCCCCCTCCCCAGATCGGGGTCCCCCCTCCCCAAATTCGGGTCCTCCTCCCCAAATCGGGGTCCCCCTCCCCAAATCGGGGTCCCCCCTCCCCAAATCGGGGTCCCCCCTCACCGGGGTTCATGAGGCGCCCGAGGCTCCCCGGCAGCTCCTCCCCCTCGGGGCTGACGTTCTCCAGCACCACCGAGTCCCCCCGCTGACACCCCAAATTTGGGGGGGGTCCCCCGGTGAGGGGGGGGACCCCGATTTTGGGGAGCCCCCGGGGCTGCTCGTGGGGGAAAAGAGCCCCCGGGGGGATTTTGGGGGTCCCAGGGGAGATTTTGGGGGGCCCAGGAGGGATTTTGGGGGGCCCAGGAGAGATTTTGGGGGGCCCAGGAGGGATTTTGGGGGGCCCAGGAGAGATTTTGGGGGTCCCAGGGGGGATTTTGGGGGGGCCAGGGGGGATTTTGGGGGTCCAAGTGTAATTTTTTTGGGTTCCCAGGTGTGATTTTTTTTGGGGGGGGGTTCCCAGGCTGAATTTTGGGGTCCCCAGGCTGGTTTTCAGGATGCCCAGGCTGATTTTTGGGGTTCCCAGGCCAATTCTGGGTTCCCAGGCTGATTTTTGGGTTCCCAGGATAATTTTTGGGGTTCCCAGGCTGGTTTTTGGGCTGCCCAGACCGATTTTGGGGTTCCCAGGCCGATTTTGTGGTCCCCAGACCGATTTTAAAGTTCCCAGGATAATTTTTGGGGTGCCCAGACCGATTTTGGGGTTCCCAGGATAATTTTTGGGGTTCCCAGGCTGTTTTTTGGGGTTCCCAGGCCGATTTTGGGGTTCCCAGGCCGATTTTGGGGTCCCAGACCGATTTTGGGGTTCCCAGGCTGTTTTTTGGGGTCCCCAGACCGATTTTGGGGTGCCCAGGCCGATTTTGGGTTCCCAGGATAATTTTTGGGGTCCCCAGGATAATTTTTGGGGTCCCCAGACCGATTTGGGGTTCCCAGGCCGATTTTGGGGTGCCCTGGCCGATTTTGGTGTCCCCAGACCGATTTTGGGGTCCCCAGGCTGATTTTGGGGTCCCCAGACCGATTTTGGGGTTCCCAGGATAATTTTTGGTGTCCCCAGGCCGATTTTGGGGTGCCCTGGCCGATTTTGGGGTGCCCAGGCCGATTTTGGGGTTCCCGGGATAATTTTTGGGATTCCCAGGCCGATTTTGGGGTCCCCAGGCTGATTTTGGGGTCCCCAGACCGATTTTGGGGTTCCCAGGATAATTTTTGGGGTTCCCAGGCTGTTTTGTGGGGTGCCCAGGCCGATTTTGGGGTGCCCAGGCTGATTTTGGGGTTCCCAGACCGATTTGGGGTTCCCAGGCCGATTTTGGGGTCCCCAGACCGATTTGGGGTGCCCTGGCCGATTCTGGGGTTCCCAGACCGATTTTGGGGTCCCCAGGCTGATTTTGGGGTGCCCAGGATAATTTTTGGGGTGCCCTGGCCGATTTTGGGGTACCTGCAGGTGCATCAGGACGTGCCGCGCCCCCCACTCCGCCATGGCCTCGGCCTCGGGGTCGGGCTGATTTTGGGGGTCCCTCCGGGGGTCCCCCCAGAGCTGCAGCCCCACCTTCAGCACCATCAGGGCCTGGGCCAGCGCCTGCTGGGGGGGGGTCCCCGAAAACCGGGGGCGCCCCAATTCCATGGGGGCCCCCCGGGCCCAGCCCCACACGGCCCCGGCCCAGCGCCGGGCCCAGGCCTGCGGAAATGGGTCAGGGGGCTTCGGGGGGCTGGGGGGTCTCACCCGGAATTGGGGTCAGGGGGGGTTTGGGGGGGTCAGGGGTGGTTTGGGGGGGTCAGGGGGGTTTGGGGGGGTCTCACCCAGTATTGGGGGTCAGGGGTTGTTTTGGGGGGTCAGGGGTGGTTTGGGGGGGGGGGTCTCACCCAGAATTTGGGGTCAGGGGTGGTTTGGGGGGTCAGGGGGGGTTTGGGGGGGGGTCTCACCCAATATTGGGGGTCAGGGGGGGTTTGGAGGGGGGTCTCACCCAGAATTGGGGTTTGGGGGGGTCAGGGGTGGTTTTTGGGGGGGGGTCTCACCCATTATTGGGGTCAGGGGGGGTTTGGGGGGGTCTCACCCATTATTGGGGTCAGGGGTTGTTTTGGGGGGGGGGGTCTCACCCAGTATTGGGGTCAGGGGTGGTTTTGGGGGGGGTCTCACCCGGAATTGGGGTCAGGGGTGGTTTGGGGGGGTCAGGGGTGGTTTTGGGGGGGGTCTCACCCAGAATTGGGGTCAGGGGGGTTTGGGGGGTCAGGGGTGGTTTGGGGGGGGTCTCACCCAGAATTGGGGTCAGGGGTGGTTTGGGGGGGGGTCTCACCCATTATTGGGGTCAGGGGGGGTTTGGGGGTCCCAGGGTTATTTTGGGGGGGGGGTCCCTGCATTATTTTCGGGGGGTCTCAGGTTTATTTGGGGAGGGGTCTCACCCGGCCCCAGGGTAATTTGGGGAGGGGTCCCGGGTAATTTGGGGAGGGGTCCCAGGTTATTTTTTGGGGAGGGGTCCCGGGTAATTTGGGGAGGGGTCCCAGGTTATTTTTTGGGGAGGGGTCCCGGGTAATTTGGGGAGGGGTCCCGGGTAATTTGGGGAGGGGTCTCAGCCGGCCCCAGGTTATTTTGGGGAGGGGTCTCAGCCGGCCCCAGGGTAATTTGGGGAGGGGTCTCAGGTTATTTTTTGGGGAGGGGTCCCGGGTAATTTGGGGAGGGGTCTCAGCCGGTCCCAGGGTAATTTGGGGAGGGGTCCCGGGTAATTTGGGGAGGGGTCTCACCCGGCCCCAGGGTAATTTGGGGAGGGGTCTCACCCGGTCCCGGGTAATTTGGGGAGGGGTCCCGGGTAATTTGGGGAGGGGTCTCAGCCGGTCCCGGGTAATTTGGGGAGAGGTCCCGGGTAATTTGGGGAGGGGTCCCGGGTAATTTGGGGAGGGGTCTCACCCGGCCCCAGGGTAATTTGGGGAGGGGTCTCACCCGGCCCCAGGGTAATTTGAGGCGGGGTCCCGGGTAATTTGGGGAGGGGTCTCAGCCGGTCCCGGGTAATTTGGGGAGGGGTCCCGGGTAATTTGGGGAGGGGTCTCAGCCGGTCCCAGGGTAATTTGAGGAGGGGTCCCGGGTAATTTGGGGAGGGGTCTCACCCGGTCCCGGGTAATTTGGGGAGGGGTCCCAGGTTATTTTTTGGGGAGGGGTCTCACCCGGTCCCGGGTAATTTGGGGAGGGGTCCCAGGTTATTTTTTGGGGAGGGGTCCCGGGTAATTTTTTGGGGAGGGGTCCCGGGTAATTTGGGGAGGGGTCTCACCCGGTCCCAGGGTAATTTGGGGAGGGGTCTCACCCGGTCCCAGGGTAATTTGGGGAGGGGTCCCGGGTAATTTGGGGAGGGGTCTCACCCGGTCCCAGGGTAATTTGGGGAGGGGTCCCAGGTTCTTTTTTGGGGAGGGGTCCCGGGTAATTTTTTGGGGAGGGGTCTCACCCGGTCCCAGGTTATTTTGGGGAGGGGTCTCACCCGGTCCCGGGTAATTTGGGGAGGGGTCCCAGGTTATTTTTTGGGGAGGGGTCCCGGGTAATTTTTTGGGGAGGGGTCCCGGGTAATTTGGGGAGGGGTCTCAGCCGGTCCCGGGTAATTTGGGGAGGGGTCCCGGGTAATTTGGGGAGGGGTCCCAGGTTATTTTTTGGGGAGGGGTCCCGGGTAATTTGGGGAGGGGTCCTAGGTTATTTTTTGGGGAGGGGTCCCGGGTAATTTGGGGAGGGGTCTCAGCCGGTCCCGGTTAATTTGGGGAGGGGTCCCGGGTAATTTGGGGAGGGGTCTCACCCGGCCCCAGGGTAATTTGGGGAGGGGTCCCAGGTTATTTTTTGGGGAGGGGTCCCGGGTAATTTGGGGAGGGGTCTCAGCCGGTCCCGGGTAATTTGGGGAGGGGTCCCGGGTAATTTGGGGAGGGGTCTCAGCCGGCCCCAGGGTAATTTGGGGAGGGGTCCCAGGTTATTTTTTGGGGAGGGGTCCCGGGTAATTTGGGGAGGGGTCCCACCCGGCCCCAGGGTAATTTGGGGAGGGGTCCCGGGTAATTTGGGGAGGGGTCCCACCCGGTAGCGCTCCTCGCCCGCCGCCCGGCCCAGCTCGTCCAGCCCCAGCGCGCAGAACGCTTCGCTGTAGAAGCTGCGCTGGAGCCGCTCCGGGCGCCCGTCCCGCCTCAGCGCGAAGGCGGCGCGGCTCGAGCCGGGCTCCGGCCGCACGTGGCTCTCCAGGAACTCCCCGGCTGCGGTTTGGGGGAAAACCCGCCGATTTCGGGCAAATTTGGGCGGATTTTGGGTGAATTTTGGAGGAATTGGGGGCGGCAAAAACTTCGGGCGCGCCCATAGAGATCAATGGGGCAGCGCCGCTTAGCGGCCAAAGGGGAACTGCAGCCGTTGAGATCGATGGGGGAATTTGGGGAATTTTAGGAAATTCGAACGATTTGGGGGAGTTTTAGGAAATTCGAACGAATTGGGGGATTTGGAGAATTTTAGGAAATTCGAAAGATTTGGGGGAGTTTTAGGAAATTCGAAAGATTTGGGGGAGTTTTAGGAAATTCGAACGATTTGGGGGATTTGGAGGAATTTTAGGAAATTCGAAAGATTTGGGGGAGTTTTAGGAAATTCGAAAGATTTGGGGGAGTTTGGGGGAGTTTTAGGAAATTTGAAAGATTTGGGGGAGTTTTAGGAAATTCGAACGATTTGGGGGAATTTGGAGGATTTGGGATTTTAAGGCGAATTGAGGGGAAATTGGAGGGAACTCAGAGGGATGGTAAAATGGGGGAGCTGCACCCATAGGGATCAGTGGATTTGGAATTCCCCGGCTGGAATTGGGAGGAATTTCAGGGAATTTTTGGGAATTTTGGGAGGTGGAAAAAAAAACAAAAACCGGGAAACTGCGCCTGTGGGGGAAATGGGGGAAAATTGGATTTGGGGCAACTGCGGGGAGGAAAAAGGGGAATTGAACCCAAAATTCAAAGGAGGAACTGCGCGTGTGGAGGTCAGTGGGGGATTTGGGGGAAAATTGGGAATTTGGGGATGGAAAAAGGGCGGAATTGCCCCAAAATCCCCCCCCCGGACCCCTCCCCACCTTTGCGCGCCGCCTCGAGCAGCTGGGGCCGGCGGAAGAGGGGCACGGTGCGGTACAGGCGGGAATAGACCCAGATCTGGGGGTGCGGGGGGAATTTGGGGGGGTCCCGGGGGTCTCCCCGGACCCCCCGGCTCCCGGCCCACGCCCCCCGCCCCACACGGACCTGCCGGCCCTGCAGCCACACGAATTTGGTGTCGTCGTAGACGGAACCGTCGCGGCTCAGGCAGGAGAAGAAACCCCTGGGGGGGAATTTGGGGGGAGATTTGGGGGTCCCGGGGGTCCCCTGTGGGAATCTGGGGGGTCCTGAGCTCATTTGTGGGACTCAGCTGTGGGGAAATTTGGGGGTGGTCCCAGAGCTTGGAACCCCCGTGGGGCTGGGGGGGCACTCGGGGTCTCTGGGGCATTTGGGGGGCACCGGGGGGGTCCCCGACCTCGGGGTCAGGGACATGTGGGACACCTGGGGGGTCCCGGGGTCATTCGGAGGGGCCCGGGAGGTTTTGGAGGGTCCTGGGGGTCCTGAGGGTGTTTTTGGGGGGTCCCGGGGGGTTTTTGGGGGTCCCGGGGGTGTTTTTGGGGGTCCTGGGGGGGTGTTTGAGGGTCCTGGGGGGGGTTTTGGGGGTTCCGGGGATGGTTTCGGGGGTCCCGGGGGTGTTTTGGGGTCCTGAGGGGGTGTTTGGGGGGTCCTGGGGGGGTTTTTGGGGGTCCCGGGGATGGTTTTGGGGGTCCCGGGGGGGGTTTTGGGGGTCCAGGGGATGTTTTTGGGGGGTCCCGGGGGTTTTTGGGGGGTCCCGGGGGTGTTTTTGGGGGTCCCGGGGGTGTTTTTGGGGGTCCCGGGGGGGGTTTTGGGGGTTTCGGGGGTGTTTTTGGGGGTCCCGGGGGGTTTTTGGGGGTCCCGGGGGGGTTTTTGGGGGGTCCCGGGGATGGTTTCGGGGGTCCCGGGGCTGTTTTTGGGGGTCCCGGGGATGTTTTGGGGGTCCCGGGGGGGTTTTTGGGGGTCCCGGGGGGTTTTGGGCGTCCCGGGGATGGTTTCGGGGGTCCCGGGGGTGGTTTCGGGGGTCCCGGGGATGGTTTCGGGGGTCCCGGGGCTGTTTTTGGGGGTCCCGGGGCTGTTTTTGGGGGTCCCCGCCCTCACCCGTGCTCGGGGTCGTGCGAGTGCCGCTCCCAGAACGCCACGGCCGCGTCCAGCTCGGCCGCGATGCGGCCCGCCACGCCCGGAGCTCCTCCATGGCTGGGGAGGGGGCGTCCCGTGGGACCCCAGACCCACAAATACCCCCTGTCCCACCCGTGGGACCCCAGACCCACAAATAAATACCCCCGTGACCCACCCGCGGGACCCCAGACCCACCCGTGAGACCCCAGACCCACAAATACCCCCTGACCCACCCGTGAGACCCCAGACCCACCCGTGAGACCCCAGACCCACAAATAAATACCCGCGGGACCCAGACCCACAAATACCCCCTGACCCACCCGTGAGACCCCAGACCCACCCGTGAGACCCAGACCCACAGAAACCCCCTGTCCCACCCGTGAGACCCCAGACCCACCCGTGAGACCCCAGACCCACCCACAGAAACCCCCCATGGGACCCAGAGAAATCGCCCCCAAAGCCCCCAGACCCCCAAATCCCCCCTCAGCCCAGCCAGGGGGGTCCCCAAAATCCCTCAAATTCCCCCCCAGCCCCACCCGGAGGGTCCCCATGGACCCCCGGCCCCCCTCAGCCCTGGGGGTCCCCTCAGCCCCCCCGACCCCCACCCAGGTCACTTTTGGGGTCCCCAAAATCGCCCCCCCCCACCCCGGACCGACCGCTGCCCGGTCACGAGACCCGCGGCAAGGCCCCGCCCCCTTCCCTGGCCACGCCCCTTTCCGCCCATGGCCACGCCCCCCACGTGGCCACGCCCCCAGACCCAAATTGGGGGGCTCAAAGGGGCTGGAGACCCCAAAACCCCCCAGGACCCCCCAGTGACCCCCAGACCCAAATTGGGGGGTTCAAAGGGACTAGAGCCCCCCAAAACCCCCCCAGTGACCCCCAGACCCAAATTGGGGGGTTGAAAGGGGATGGAGACCTCCGAAACCCCCCCAGGACCCCCCAGACCCGAAACTGGGGGGTTCAAAGGGGCTGGAGACCCCAAAAAAACCCCCAGACCCGAAATTGGGGGGTTCAAAGGGGCTGGAGACCCCAAAACCCCCCCAGGACCCCCCAGACCCGAAATTGGGGGGGTTCAAAGGCGCTGGAGACCCCAAAAACCCCCCCCAGGACCCCCCCAGTGACCCCCAGACCCAAATTGGGGGGTTCAAAGGGGCTGGAGACCCCAAAAACACCCCCCAGACCCGAAATTGGGGGGTTCAAAGGGGCTGGAGACCCCAAAAAAAAACCCCAGACCCAAATTGGGGGGCTCAAAGGGGCTAGAGCCCCCCAAAACCCCCTCAGACCCGAAATTGGGGGTTCAAAGGGGCTGGAGACCCCAAAAACCTCCCCAGGACCCCCCAAGTGACCCCCAGACCCAAAACTGGGGAGGCTCAAAGGGGCTGGAGACCCCAAAACCCCCCCCCAGGACCCCCCAAGTGACCCCCAGACCCAAATTTGGGGGTTCAAAGGGGCTGAAGACCTCCAAACCCCCCCCAGGACCCCCCCAGTGACCCCCAGACCCAAATTGGGGGGTTCAAAGGGGCTGTAGACCCCAAAAAAACCCCCAGACCCGAAATTGGGGGGTTCAAAGGGGCTGGAGACCCCAAAAAAAACCCCCAGACCCGAAATTGGGGGGTTCAAAGGGGCTGGAGACCCCAAAACCCCCCCAGGACCCCCCAGACCCGAAATTGGGGGGGTTCAAAGGCGCTGGAGACCCCAAAAAAACCCCCCCAGGACCCCCCCAGTGACCCCCAGACCCAAATTGGGGGGTTCAAAGGGGCTGGAGACCCCAAAAACACCCCCCAGACCCGAAATTGGGGGGTTCAAAGGGGCTGGAGACCCCAAAAAAAACCCCCAGACCCAAAATTGGGGGGCTCAAAGGGGCTAGAGCCCCCCAAAACCCCCTCAGACCCGAAATTGGGGGTTCAAAGGGCTGGAGACCCCAAAAACCTCCCCAGGACCCCCCAAGTGACCCCCAGACCCAAAACTGGGGAGGCTCAAAGGGGCTGGAGACCCCAAAACCCCCCCCCAGGACCCCCCAAGTGACCCCCAGACCCAAATTTGGGGGTTCAAAGGGGCTGAAGACCTCCAAACCCCCCCAGGACCCCCCCAGTGACCCCCAGACCCAAATTGGGGGGTTCAAAGGGGCTGTAGACCCCAAAAAAACCCCCCAGACCCGAAATTGGGGGTTCAAAGGGGCTGGAGACCCCAAAAAAAACCCCCAGGACCCCCCAGACCCGAAATTGGGGGGTTCAAAGGGGCTGGAGACCCCAAAAAACCCCCCAGGACCCCCCGAAGTAACCCCCAGACCTAAAATTAGGGGGGTTGAAAGGGGCTGGAGACCCCCAAAAACCCCCCCCCAGTGACCCCCAGACCCAATCCCCCCCCAATCCCCCCCTTCCCTAAACCCCCCCCCCGATTTTAGTAAATTTTTACTCCAAAAAAATGTCTTTTTTTAATTTTCAAAATAGCACAAAAACGACGGACACAACACTCGGGGGGAGGGGTCGGGGGGGTCTTTTTTTCCCCTCCCCCCCCCACTATGATACACAGGGGGTCCCCCCCTCCCCCTCCCCCGGGGGGGAGGGGTCTGTACAGGGTGGGGGAGGGTCCCGCGGGGGGATTTTGGGGAGGGGGGAGGGGCAGCGTTGTACAAAACTTTTCATTCCAGCAACTGCAACAGGTAAAAAAAAAGCCCCCCCCGACCCCCCCCTCCCCCCCGAGGCGAGGGGACCCCAAAATTTCCCCCCCCCCCCAAAAAAAGCCCCCCGGGGATGTTGGGGGTGAGGGGGGGGAGGCCCCGGGTTGGTTTTTTTTTTGGGGGGGGGTCCCGGGGGTCCTTCACTGCCCTTCAGCCTTGGGCTTCTTTGGAGCGGATTTCCTGGGGAGGGGGAAATTTGGGGAGGGGTCTGATGGAGACCCCTCCTCAAAATAACCCAAAAAAAAAACACCCCCGAGACCCCCCCCAACACAGCCCCACTGAGACCCCAAAACCCTCCATGCCCACCCAGCCCCCCGAAAACAGACACCTCCAGGACCCCCCCCCAAAAAAGCCCCCAGACCCCAAATTTCCCCCCAGACCCCTCAGAACAACCCCCAGACCCCCCAAAAGAGCCCCCAGACCCCTCAGAAGCCCCAACCCCCCAAAAAGAGCCCCCAGACCCCTCAGAACAACCCCCAGCCCCCAAAAAGAGCCCCCAGACCCCTCAGAACAACCCCCAGACCCCCAAAAAGAGCCCCCAGACCCTTCAGAACAACCCCAGCCTCCAAAAAGAGCCCCCAGACCCCCCCAGACCCTTCAGAACAACCCCCAGCCCCCAAAAAGAGCCCCCAGACCCCTCAGAACAACCCCCAGACCCCCCAAAAAGAGCCCCCAGACCCCTCAGAACAACCCCCAGACCCCAAAAAAGAGCCCCCGACCCCTCAGAACAACCCCCAGACCCCCAAAAAAGAGCCCCCAGACCCCTCAGAACAACCCCCAGACCCCCAAATTAGCCCCCAGACCCCCCAGACCCCTTAGAACCCCCAGACCCCCAAAAAGAGCCCCCAGACCCCTCAGAACAACCCCAGCCCCCCAAAAAAGAGCCCCCAGACCCCCCAGACCCCTCAGAACAACCCCAGCCCCCCAAAAAAGAGCCCCCAGACCCCCCCAGACCCCTCAGAACAACCCTAGCCCCCCAGAAGAGCCCCCAGACCCCCAAATACCCCCAGAAGAGCCCCCCGAAGCCCCCCACTCACAGGTCGGGGGACGCCAGGGGCCGTTTGCTGCCCGGCTTCCCGGCGGCTCCGTCCTTGCTCGACTCTGGGGGGACAGCAGGGGGTGAGGGGGACCCCCAGGTGTCTGCAGCCCCCCCCAGGGTGTGTGCAGCCCCCAGACCCATTTCAGAGCCCCCAGACTCATTTCAGAGCCCCCAGACCCACCTTGCAGCCACCACACCTGGGTGTCTGGGCTATAACCATTGTCACTGTGGGTGGGTGACAGGGGGACAATCCCACTCCCACAGCCTCCCCACGCTGTGTGCAGCCCCCAGACCCATTTGAGAGCCCCAGCCTCACCTGGCAGCCCCCAGACCCATTTGAGAGCCCCAGACCCATTTGAGAGCGCCCAGACCCACCTTGCAGCCACCACACCTGGGTGGCCAGGCCATAACCCTTGTCCTTGGCAGAGTGGGTGATGGGGACAATCCCCCTCCCACAGCCTCCCCAAGGCGTGTGCAGCCCCCAGACCCATTTGAGAGCCCCCAGACCCACCTGGCAGCCCCCAGACCCATTTGAGAGCCCCCAGACCCACCTTGCAGCCACCACACCTGGGTGGCTGGGCTATAACCATTGTCACTGTGGGTGGGTGACAAGGGGACAATCCCCCTCCCACAGCCTCCCCACGCTGTGTGCAGCCCCCAGACCCACCTGGCAGCCCCCAGACCCACCTTGCAGCCACCGCACCTGGGTGGCGGGGCCGTAGCCCTTGTCGTTGCGGGCGGCGATGCGGAAGATGATGGCCGGCTTGGTGGTGTGGTCGATGTGGGCGCTGGCCAGGCTGGAGGCCGGCACGAGGCACGAGGGGCTGGGCCCGCAGTAGACCCTCATGAAGGCCAGCTGGGCCCCCCCCCCGCGCGCCTCGGGACCCCCCCCGGGCCCCCCTGGATGGCCAGGTACACCGAGTACTCGGCGATGCGCCCCGACGTCACCGACGGCGGCTCCCACGTCAGGTGCGCTCCGTCGGGGCTCTGGGACACGGCACACGGGTCAGGGGACACGGGGACATGGGGACATGGGGACATGGGGGACACGGGTCAGGGGACACGGGTCAGGGGACACGGGGGACAGGGGACACGGGGGACACGGGGGACACGGGTCAGGGGACACGGGTCAGGGGACACGGGGGACAGGGGACACGGGGGACACGGGGACATGGGGGACACGGGGACATGGGGGACACGGGTCAGGGGACACAGGGACATGGGGGACACGGGGGACACGGGTCAGGGGACAAGGGACAGGGGACACGGGGGACAGGGGGACATGGGGGACAAGGTCAGGGGACACGGGGGACATGGGACACGGGGACACGGGTCAGGGGACAGGGGGACATGGGGGTCAGGGGACAGGGGGGACAGAGGGGTCAGGGGGACACGGGGGTCAGGGGGACAGAGGGGTCACAGGGGTCAGGGGGACATGGGGGGACACGGGTCAGGGGGGACACGGGGACAGAGGGATCACAGGGGTCAGGGGGACATGGGGGTCAGGGGGTCACAGGGGTCAGGGGGACACAGGGGACAGAGGGATCACAGGGGTCAGGGGTCAGGGGGACATGGGGGTCAGGGGGTCACAGGGGTCAGGGGGACACAGGGGACAGAGGGATCACAGGGGTCAGGGGGACATGGCGGGGGACACGGGTCAGGGGGGACACAGGGGACAGAGGGGTCACAGGGGTCAGGGGGGTCAGAGGGGACAGAGGGTCAGGGGGACATGGGGGACATAGCGGGGGACACGGGGCAGGAGGTGACATGGAGTTGGGGGATATGGAGGTATAGGGGGCTATGGGGGGTGAGGGACATGGGGGGGACACAGGAGGGTCCCCGCAGTGGGTCTGGGGTCCCCATGGAGGAAGCCGGGCAGGGATGGGGTTGGGGCTTGGGTTGGGGTTGGCGTTATGGGCTCTTGGAGGGGTTGGGGTCCCTGTTATGGGTCTGGGGTCTCCGTCATGGGTCTGGGGTCTCCATTATGGGTCTGGGGTCCCTGTTATGGGTCTGGGGTCTCCGTTATGGGTCTGGGGTCACCTTGCTGATCTTGATGGTGCCCCCAGGAAACCGAGCAGGGATGGGGCTGGGGGTTGGATCAAGTTGGGCTGGGGTTGGTGTTATGGGCTGCCCCATGGGCTGGTGTCTCTGTTATGGGTCTGGGGTCCCTGCCATGGGTCTGGGGTCTCTGTTATGGGTCTGGGGTCTCCGTTATGGGTCTGGTGTCCCTGTTATGGGTCTGGGGTCTCCGTTATGGGTCTGGGGTCACCTTGCTGATCTTGATGGCGCAGGGCGCCCCCGGGAAGCCGGGCAGGGATGGGGTTTGATCAAGTTGGGTTGGGGTTGGTGTTGTGGGCTGCCCCATGGGCTGGGGTCTCCATTATGGGTCTGGGGTCTCCGTTATGGGTCTGGGGTCCCTGTTATGGGTCTGGGGTCACCTTGCTGATCTTGATGGCGCAGGGCGCCCCCAGGAAGCCAAGCAGGGACAGGGCTGGATCGAGTTGGGTTGGGGTTGGTGTTATGGGCTGCCCCATGGGCTGGGGTCTCCGTTATGGGTCTGGGGTCTCCGTTATGGGTCTGGGGTCTCCGTTATGGGTCTGGGGTCACCTTGCTGATCTTGATGGCGCAGGGCACCCCCGGGAAGCCGGGCAGGGACGGGGATGGGGCTTGGGTTGGGGTTGGTGTTATGGGCTCTTGGAGGGGTTGGAGTCCCTGTTATGGGTCTGGGGTCTCTGTTATGGGTCTGGGGTCCCTGTTATGGGTCTGGGGTCTCCGTTATGGGTCTGGGGTCTCCGTTATGGGTCTGGGGTCCCTGTTATGGGTCTGGGGTCACCTTGCTGATCTTGATGGTGCCCCCAGGAAACCGAGCAGGGATGGGGCTGGGGGTTGGATCAAGTTGGGTTGGGGTTGGTGTTATGGGCTGCCCCATGGGCTGAGGTCTCCATTATGGGTCTGGTGTCTCCGTTATGGGTCTGGGGTTGGCGTTATGGGTCTGGGGTCACCTTGCTGATCTTGATGGCGCAGGGCGCCCCCGGGAAGCCGGGCAGGGACGGGGATGGGGCTTGGGTTGGGGTTGGTGTTATGGGCTCTTGGAGGGGTTGGGGTCCCTGTTATGGGTCTGGTGTCCCTGTTATGGGTCTGGGGTCTCCGTTATGGGTCTGGGGTCACCTTGCTGATCTTGATGGCGCAGGGCGCCCCCGGGAAGCCGGGCAGGGATGGGGTTTGATCAAGTTGGGTTGGGGTTGGTGTTATGGGCTGCCCCATGGGCTGGGGTCTCCATTATGGGTCTGGGGTCTCCGTCATGGGTCTGGGGTCTCCGTTATGGGTCTGGGGTCACCTTGCTGATCTTGATGGTGCCCCCAGGAAACCGAGCAGGGATGGGGCTGGGGGTTGGATCAAGTTGGGTTGGGGTTGGTGTTATGGGCTGCCCCATGGGCTGGGGTCTCCATTATGGGTCTGGGGTCTCTGTTATGGGTCTGGGGTCTCCGTTATGGGTCTGGGGTCACCTTGCTGATCTTGATGGCGCAGGGCGCCCCGGGGAAGCCGGGCAGGCAGGTTTTGAAGGCCGACAGCTCCGAGAAGGGCCCGCGGCCGCAGGCGTTCAGCCCGGCCACGCGGAACTTGTAGGCCGTGCCCGGCTGCAGCTCCTGGCGGCGCAGCTGGGAGTGGTCCGGGACCCCCGAGCCCTCCTCCTGCGGGGACACCGCGGGGACACCGTGGGGACACCGCGGGGACACCCCCAGACCCAGGGACACGGACAGAGAAACCCCCTGGATGTTGGGGACAGGTCCTGGGACCCCCGAGCCCTCCCCCTGTGGGGACATGGGGACACCGGGGGGACAGAGAACCCGGGGGTGTCCCCGCGGTGTCCCCAGGGGTGTCCCTGGGGTGTCCCAGGGGTGTCCCCAGTGCCACAGGGGTGTCCCTGGGGTGTCCCAGGGGTGTCCCAGGGGTGTCCCTGGGGTGTCCCAGGGGTGTCCCAGGGGTGTCCCAGGGGTGTCCCAGGGGTGTCCCCAGTGCCACAGGGGCGTCCCTGGGGTGTCCCAGGGGTGTCCCCAGGGGTGTCCCAGGGGTGTCCCCAGGGGTGTCCCCAGGGGTGTCCCAGGGGTGTCCCAGGGGTGTCCCCAGGGGTGTCCCCAGGGGTGTCCCTGGGGTGTCCCTGGGGTGTCCCCAGTGCCACAGGGGTGTCCCCAGGGGTGTCCCAGAGCTGTATCAGCTGTCCCTGGGTGTCCCCAGTGCCATTGATCCTATCCCAAGACTGTCCCCGTGTCCCCACGTCTGTCCCCATGTCCCCATGTCTGTCCCCGTGTCTGTCCTCGTGTCCCCACGTCCATCCCCGTGTCCCCATGTCCGTCCCCGTGTCCCCACGTCTGTCCCCGTGTCCGTCCCCATGTCCGTCCCCGTGTCCCCATGTCCATCCCCGTGTCCGTCCCCGTGTCCCCGTGTCCGTCCCCGTGTCCCCAGGTCTGTCCCTGTGTCCGTGCCCGTGTCCCCACGTCTGTCCCCACATCCGTCCCCGTGTCCCCATGTCTGTCCTCGTGGCTGTCCCCGTGTCCCTGTGTCCGTGCCCGTGTCCCCACGTCTGTCCCCATATCCCCAGGTCTGTCCCCATGTCTGTCACCATGTCCCCAGGTCTGTCCCCATGTCCGTCCCCGTGTCCCCATATGTGTCCCCGTGTCCCCACGTCCGTCCCCATGCCCGTGTCCGTGCCCGTGTCCGTGCCCGTGTCCGTCCCCGTGTCCCCCCCCGTGTCCGTCCCCCTGTCCCCGTGTCTGTGCCCGTGTCCGTCCCCGTGTCCGTCCCCGTGCCTGTGTCCCCGTGTCCGTCCCCGTGTCCATCCCCATGTCCCCGTGTCCCCGTGCCCGTGTCTGTGCCCGTGTCCCCGTCCCCGTGTCTGTCCCCGTGCCCGTGTCCCCGTGCCCGTGCCCGTGCCCGTGTCCGTCCCCATGTCCCCGTGTCCCCGTGTCCGTCCCCGTGTCCGTGCCCGTGTCCCCGTGTCCGTGTCCATCCCCGTGTCCGTGCCCGTGTCCCCATGTCCGTGCCCGTGTCCCCGTGTCCCCGTGTCCCCGTGTCCGTGCCGTGCCCGTCCCCGCGCTCACGTCGGGCGGGGGCGCGTCCTCGGGCGGCAGGAAGTAGTGGGTGACCATCATGGTGGTGCCCTTGATGACGCCCACGTCGAACCACTGGTTCTCCTTCTTGGGCAGCGCCTTGGGCGGCGCCCCCGGCTCCGGCTTCTTTTGAGGGGGAAATGGTGGGATTTTATTGGGGGAAATCGGGGATTTTATGGGGGGAAATCGGGAATTTTGGGGGATTTTATTGGGGGAAATTGGGGATTTTATGGGGGGAAATCGGGGATTTTATGGGGGGAAATTGGGGATTTTATGGGGGGAAATTGGGGATTTTATTGGGGGAAATTGGGGATTTTATGGGGGGAAATCGGGGATTTTATGGGGGGAAATCGGGGATTTTGGGGGATTTTATGGGGGGAAATTGGGGATTTTATGGGGGGAAATCGGGGATTTTATGGGGGGAAATTGGGGATTTTATGGGGGGAAATTGGGGATTTTATGGGGGGAAATCGGGGATTTTATGGGGGGAAATCGGGGATTTTATGGGGGGAAATCGGGGATTTTGGGGGATTTTATGGGAGGAAATGGTGGGATTTTATTGGGGGAAATTGGGGATTTTATGGGGGGAAATGGTGGGATTTTATTGGGGGAAATTGGGGATTTTATGGGGGGAAATGGTGGGATTTTATTGGGGGAAATTGGGGATTTTGGGGGATTTTTTGGGGGGAAATTGTGGGATTTTATGGGGGGAAATTGGGGATTTTATGGGGGGAAATCAGGGGATTTTTTAAGGGGAAATTGGGGATTTTATGGGGGAATTGGAGGATTTTTGTGGAATTTGGGGGGATTTTTTAGGGGGAAATTGGGGATTTTATAGGGGGAAATTGGGGGATTTTGGGGAGGAATTTGGAGGATTTTTTAAGGGGAAATTGGGGATTTTATGGGGGGAAATTAGGGGAATTTGGGGAAAGTTTTGGAGGGATTTTATGGGGGGAATAGGGGGATTTTGTGGGGAATTAAGGAAGATATTGGGGATTTTGAGGGAAAAAATTAGGGGAATTTGGGATATTTACAGAGAAATTAGGGAATTTTATGGAGGAAATTGGGGATTTTATGGGGGGGAATTTTGGGGGGAATTAAGGAGGAAATTGGAATTTGGGGAGATTTTTAGGGGGAAATTAGGGATTATATGGGGGAAATTGGGGGAATTTTGGTGGAGATTTTAGAGAAATTTCTAGTGGATTTAGGGTTGATTTGGAAGGATTTTGAAGGGAATTCTGGGGTTATTTGGGGTGGGTTTGGGTGGATTTGTGAGGATTTTGGGGGGATTTTGAGGTGGATTTGTGAGGATTTTGGGGGGATTTTGAGGTGAATTTATGAGGATTTTGGGGGGATTTTAGAGGTGGATTTGAGGATTTTGAGGTGGATTAGTGAAGATTTTGGGTGGATTTTGAGATGAATTTATGAGAATTTTGGGTGGATTTGTGAGGATTTTGGGTGGATTTTGGGTGGATTTGTGAGGATTTTGAGGTGGATTTGTGAGGATTTTGGGTGGATTTTAGGTGGATTTTGAGGTGGATTTTAGGTGGATTTTGGGTGGATTTGTGAGGATTTTGGGGGGATTTTGAGATGAATTTATGAGAATTTTGGGTGGATTTGTGACGATTTTGAGGTGGATTTGTGAGGATTTTGGGGTGATTTTGAGATGAATTTATGAGGATTTTGGGTGGATTTGTGATGATTTTGGGTGGATTTGTGAGGATTTTGGGTGGATTTTGAGGTGAATTTGAGGATTTTGGGTGGATTTTGGGTGGATTTGTGATGATTTTGGGTGGATTTGTGAGGATTTTGGGTGGATTTCGAGGTGGATTTGTGAGGATTTTGGGTGGATTTGTGAGGATTTTGGGTGGATTTTGAGGTGGACTAGTGAAGATTTTGGGGTGTTATTGAGGTGAATTTGAGGGTTTTGGGGGGATTTTAAGAGGTGAATTTGAGGATTTGGGGTGGATTTCCGGATGAATCTGAGGATTTTGGGGATTTCGGGGTGAATCTGAGCATTTTGGGTGGATTTCGGGGTGAATCTGAGGATTTTGGGTGGATTTTGAGGTGGATTAGTGAAGATTTTGGGGTGATTTTGAGGTGAATTTGAGGATTTTGGGGGTTTCAGGGTGAATCTGAGGATTTTGGGGGTTTCAGGGTGAATCTGAGCATTTTGGGGGTTTCGGGGTGAATCTGAGCATTTTGAGGGTTTCGGGGTGAATCTGAGGATTTTGGGGTGGATTTCTGGGTGAATCTGAGGATTTTGGGGATTTTGGGGTGAATCTGAGGATTTTGGGTGGATTTTGAGGTGGATTAGTGAAGATTTTGGGGTGATTTTGAGATGAATTTGTGAGGATTTTGGGGGTTTCGGGGTGAATCTGAGGATTTTGGGGTGGATTTCTGGGTGAATCTGAGGATTTTGGGTGGATTTTGAGGTGGATTAGTGAAGATTTTGGGGTGATTTTGAGATGAATTTGTGAGCATTTTGGGGGTTTCGGGGTGAATCTGAGGATTTTGGGGGTTTCGGGGTGAATCTGAGGATTTTGGGTGGATTTTGAGGTGGATTAGTGAAGATTTTGGGGTGATTTTGAGATGAAATTGTGAGGATTTTGGGTGGATTTCCGGGTGAATCTGAGGATTTTGGGGGTTTCGGGGTGAATCTGAGGATTTTGGGTGGATTTCTGGGTGAATCTGAGCATTTTGGGGGTTTCGGGGTGAATCTGAGGATTTTGGGTGGATTTTAAGAGGTGAATCTGAGGATTTTGGGTGGATTTTGAGGTGGATTAGTGAAGATTTTGGGGTGATTTTGAGGTGAATTTGAGGATTTTGGGTGGATTTCTGGGTGAATCTGAGCATTTTGGGGGTTTGGGGTTAATCTGAGCATTTTGGGGGTTTCCGGGTGAATCTGAGCATTTTGGGGGTTTCGGGGTGAATCTGAGGATTTTGGGTGGATTTTGAGGTGGATTAGTGGAGATTTTGGGGTGATTTTGAGGTGAATCTGAGCATTTTGGGGGTTTCGGGGTGAATCTGAGGCTTTTGGGGGTTTCGGGGTGAATCTGAGCATTTTGGGTGGATTTTGAGGTGGATTAGTGAAGATTTTGGGGTGATTTTGAGGTGAATCTGAGCATTTTGGGGGTTTCCGGGTGAATCTGAGCATTTTGGGGGTTTCGGGGTGAATCTGAGGATTTTGGGTGGATTTCCGGGTGAATCTGAGGATTTTGGGGGTTTTGGGGTGAATCTGAGCCTTTTGGGGGTTTCGGGTGAAGCCCCCCACTCACCACGGGGGTGCTCTCGATGCCGTTGGCCACCTCGGCCAGGGCGGCGGCCGCCTGCAGCTTGGCGGGGCTGGGGGCCACCGCGGGGCCCGGGGGGGCCACGAAGGCGCTCGAGGGGGCCAGGCCTGGTGGGGGGGCACAAAAAATTGGGGAAGGGGCTTAAACCCCCCCTTGGGATTCCCCACCCACCCCAATGGCAGCAGGGGGGTCTCCAACCCACCCACCCTCGTCATGGGTGACCCCTCAAGGGGTCCCAGACCCCCCCACCCCGGGGATCCTAAATCCCCCCCCCCAGCCCATAAACATCCCCCAAAAGGACCCCTCCCCAAAATGGGCACCCCCCAGGGATCCCAAAGCCCCCCATGGGACACCTCCCACCCCATAAACACCCCCCCAGAAGACCCCTCCCCACAATGGGTGCCCTTCCAGGGACCCTCTAAACCCCCCCATGGTGCTCCCCCCACCCAATAAACAACCCCCAAAGGACCCCTCCCCAAAATGAGCAACCCCCAGAAAGCCCAAACCCCCTGTGGGACCCTCCCCACCCCATGAATACCCCCCAAAGGACCCCTCCCCACAATAGGCGCCTCCCCAGGGACCCCCCCACCCCCTAAACAGCCCCCAAAATACCCCTTCCCACAATGGGCGCCCCCTAGGGACCCCCCCACCCCATGAACAGCCCCAAAAGACCCCTCCCCACAACAGGCACCTCCCTAGGGACCCCCCCCACCCCATGAACACCCCCCAAATACCCCTCCCCACAATAGGCGCCCCACTAGGGACACCCCCCACCCCATAAACACCCCTCCCCACAATAGGCGCCCCCCAGGGACCCCCCCCCACCCCATAAACACCCCTCCCCACAATAGGCGCCCCCCAGGGACACCCCCACCCCATAAACAGCCCCAAAAGACCCCTGCCCACAACAGGCGCCCCCCAGGGACACCCCCCACCCCATGAACACCCCCCAAAAGACCCCTCCCCACAATGGGTGCCCTTCCAGGGACCCCTCCCACCCCATGAACACCCCCCAAATACCCCTCCCCACAATAGGCGCCCCACTAGGGACACCCCCACCCCATGAACACCCCCCAAAGGACCCCTCCCCACAATAGGCGCCCCCCCAGGGACCCCCCCACCCCATGAACACCCCCCAAAGACCCCTCCCCACAATGGGTGCCCTTCCAGGGACCCCTCCCACCCCATGAACACCCCCCAAATACCCCTCCCCACAATAGGCACCCCCCTAGGGACCCCCCCCCACCCCATAAACAGCCCCAAAAGACCCCTCCCCACAACAGGCACCTCCCTAGGGACCCCTCCCACCCCCTAAACACCCCCCAAAAGACCCCTCCCCACAATGGGTGCCCCCCCAGGGACCCAAATCCCCCCATGGTGCTCCCCCCACCCCATGAACACCCCCAAAAGACCCCTCCCCACAATGGGCGCCCTTCCAGGGACCCCCCCCACCCCCTGAACACCCCCCAAAAGACCCCTCCCCACAATGGGCGCCCCCCCAGGGACACCCCCCACCCCCTGAACACCCCCCAAAAGACCCCTCCCCACAATAGGCGCCTCCCCAGGGACCCCCCACCCCCTAAACAGTCCCCAAAATACCCCTTCCCACAATGGGCGCCCCCTAGGGACCCCCCACCCCCTGAACACCCCCCAAAAGACCCCTCCCCACAATGGATGCCCTTCCAGAGACCCCCCCACCCCCTGAACACCCCCCAAAAGACCCCTCCCCACAATAGGCGCCCCACTAGGGATACCCCCCACCCCATGAACACCCCCCAAAAGACCCCTCCCCACAATAGGCGCCCCCCAGGGACACCCCCCACCCCATAAACACCCCTCCCCACAACAGGCACCCCACTAGGGACCCCCCCCACCCCATAAACAGCCCCAAAAGGATTCCTCCCCACAATAGGCGCCCCCCAGGGACCCCCCCCACCCCCTAAACACCCCTCCCCACCCTCCTTTGCCACGGGCGGGGGTCTCACCGTCGGCGGGGGGGGGCAGCAGGGCGGCGGGGGTGCCCCCCCCGGGCACGGCGCCCAGGTCCCCCAGGCCGTTGGCGTCGCCCGCGGGGTCGTTGAGGCTGTCGGCGGGGGCCAAGGCCTCGGTGGGCAAATGGGGAGGGGGCGCGGCCGCCTGGGGGGGGCGGCGGGGGCGGGGGGGGGAGGGGCGGGGGGCGCGGGGGGGCGGCGGGGGGGGTCCCGGCCTCGGCCAGGTGCTGCTGGTGCTGCACCAGCGCCGCCAGCTCCTGCTGGGTCAGCACCAGGGGCAGCGTCCCCCCCGCGCCCCCCGCCCCCTCCGACACCCCCAGGGCCCCCCCCAGCTCCGAGGGGCCCCCCCCGGGCTCGCCGGGCTCCAGCGGCTCCGATGTGCCTGTGGGGAGGGGGGAGAGCGGGGTCAGCCCAAAATCCACACTGTGGGGTCAATGGGGTCAGCCCAAAATCCACCCCGTGGGGTCATCGGGGTCAGCCCAAAATCCACCCTGTAAGGTCATTGGGGTCAGCCCAAAATCCACCCCGTGGGGTCATTGGGGTCAGCCCAAAATTCACCCCGTGGGGTCAATGGGGTCAGCCCAAAATCCACCCTGTAAGGTCATTGGGGTCAGCCCAAAATTCACCCCGTGGGGTCATCGGGGTCAGCCCTAAATTCACCCCGTGGGGTCATCGGGGTCAGCCCAAAATCCACCCTGTGGGGTCATTGGGGTCAGCCCAAAATCCACACTGTGGGGTCAATGGGGTCAGCCCAAAATCCACCCCGTGGGGTCATCGGGGTCAGCCCAAAATCCACCCTGTAAGGTCATCGGGGTCAGCCCAAAATCCACCCCGCGGGGTCAATGGGGTCAGCCCAAAATTCACCCTGTGGGGTCAATGGGGTCAGCCCAAAATCCACCCTGTAAGGTCATTGGGGTCAGCCCAAAATCCACCCCGTGGGGTTATCGGGGTCAGCCCAAAATTCACCCAGTGGGGTCAATGGGGTCAGCCCAAAATTCACCCCGCGGGGTCATTGGGGTCAGCCTAAAATCCACCCTGTGGGGTCAATGGGGTCAGCCCAAAATCCACCCCGTGGGGTCATCGGGGTCAGCCTAAAATCCACCCTGTGGGGTCAATGGGGTCAGCCCAAAATCCACCCTGTGGGGTCATCGGGGTCAGCCCAAAATTCACCCCGCGGGGTCATTGGGGTCAGCCCAAAATGCACACTGTGGGGTCAATGGGGTCAGCCCAAAATCCACCCCGTGGGGTCAATGGGGTCAGCCCAAAATCCACCCTGTGGGGTCATCGGGGTCAGCCCAAAATCCACCCCGTGGGGTCATCGGGGTCAGCCCAAAATGCACCCCGTGGGGTCATCATGGCTATGGGGTCATTGTGGCCCCCACTGTGATACCCCCATAACCATGGGACCACCACCATGGGAACAAGACCCCAGTGACCACCCCCAACACCCCCCAGGACCCCCCAGAACCCCCCAAACTGACCCATGACTGCCTCCAGCACAGCCTGGATGGCCAGGGCCTGGCCTTGGGGCCACCTCCATGACCATGGGACCACCCCCAAACCCCCCCAGGATCCCCTAAACCCCCCCAGAACCCCCCAGACTGACCCATGACCACCTGCAGCACGGCCTGGATGGCCAGGGTCTGGGCTTGGGGCCACCTCCATGGGACCACCATGACCCCCAAACCCCCCAGGACCCCCCAAACCCCCCCAGGACCCCCCAAACTCCCCCCAGACTGACCCATGACCACCTGCAGCATGGCCTGGATGGCCAGGGCCTGGCCTTGGGGCCACCACCATGGGAACAAGACCCCAGCGACCACCCCCCAAACCCCCCCTGGACCCCCTAAACCCCCCCAGGACCTCCAAGATCCCCCCAGACTGACTCATGATGGCCTGGATGGCCAGAGCCTGGGGCCACCTCCATGGGAACAAGACCCCAAACTTCCCAGGACCCCCCAGAACCCCCCAAACTGACCCATGACTGCCTCCAGCACAGCCTGGATGGCCAGGGCCTGGCCTTGGGGCCACCTCCATGACCATGGGACCACCCCCAAACCCCCCCAGGATCCCCTAAACCCCCCCAGAACCCCCCAAACTGACCCATGACCACCTGCAGCACGGCCTGGATGGCCAGGGCCTGGGCTTGGGGCCACCTCCATGGGACCACCATGACCCCTAAACCCCCCAGGACCCCCCAAACCCCCCCAGGACCCCCCAAACTCCCCCCAGACTGACCCATGACCACCTGCAGCACGGCCTGGATGGCCAGGGCCTGGGCTTGGGGCCACCTCCATGGGAACAAGACCCCAATGACCACCCCCCAAACCCCCCCTGGACCCCCCAAACCCCCCCAGGACCCCCTAAACCCCCCCAGGACTCCCCAGATCCCCCCAGACTGACTCATGATGGCCTGGATGGCCAGAGCCTGGGGCCACCTCCATGGGAACAAGACCCCAAACTTCCCAGGACCCCCCAGAACCCCCCAAACTGACCCATGACTGCCTCCAGCACAGCCTGGATGGCCAGGGCCTGGCCTTGGGGCCACCTCCATGACCATGGGACCACCCCCAAACCCCCCCAGGATCCCCTAAACCCCCCCAGAACCCCCCAGACTGACCCATGACCACCTGCAGCACGGCCTGGATGGCCAGGGCCTGGGCTTGGGGCCACCTCCATGGGACCACCATGACCCCCAGGACCCCCCAAACCCCCCCAAGACCCCCCAAATCCCCCCAGACTGACCCATGACCACCCGCAGCACGGCCTGGATGGCCAGGGCCTGGGTTGGGGCTACCTCCATGGGACCACCATGACCCCCAAACTCCCCAGGACCCCCCAGACCCCCCCAGGACCCCCCAAACTCCCCCCAGACTGACCCATGACGGCCTGCTGGGCGGCCTGCAGCACGGCCTGGATGGCCAGGGCCTGGGCTTGCGCCTCCTCGCTGGCCGCCGCCGCCGCCGCCGCCTCGGCCGCCGCGGTGACCGCCAGCTCCTCGGGGGTCAGCCCGGGGGGTCCCCCCGCGCCCCCCGCCTCGGCCAGCAGCTCGGGGGGCAGCGCCAGCCCCTCGGCCGGGCCGCCCTCGGCCGCGGCCGGCGGCAGCACCACCACGGCCAGCGGCTCCGGGGACCCCCCGGCCTCGGGCCCGGCGGCGGCCTCGGGCCCGGGGGGGGACGGGGACGTGGCCGAGGAGGGGTCCTGGGGTGGGTGGGGGTCTCCGGGGGGGGTGGGCGTGGTGGTTGGGGGGGTCTCGGGGGGAGCCGGGGGGGATTCGGTCAGCGACGAGATGGTCTGGGGAGGGAGGGGAGAGGAAATGGGGTTGAGGGGAGGGGGAAGAGACCCCCACCCAAAATGGGGCCTCGGTGGCCTCCGGAGCCACCGCAGGTCCCTGGTGGCACTGCTGTGGTACTCAGGGAACCCTCGGTGGCACCACACCCCCCCAGTGTCCCCAAACCCCCGCTCAATGTCCCCAAATCCCCCTTTAATGTCCCCAATTCCCTCCCAGTGTCCCCAAACCCCCTTTTAATGTCCCCAAATCCTGTTTCAATGTTCCCAAACCCCCTCCCCAATGTCCCCAAACCCCTCCTAGTGTCCCCAAACCCCCTCCCAATGTCCCCAACCCCCTCCCAATGTCCCAAACCCCCTCCCAGTGTCCCCAAACCCCCTTTTAATGTCCCCAACCCCCTCCCAATGTCCCAAACCCCCTTTCAATGTCCCCAACCCCCTCCCCAGTGATCCCAAACCCCCTCCCAATGTCCCAAACCCCCTCCCAATGTCCCAAACCCCCTTTCAAATGTCCCCAAACCCCCTCCCAGTGTCTCTAACCCCCTCCCAATGTCCCAAACCCCCTTTCAAATGTCCCGAAACCCCCTCCCAATGTCCCAAACCCCCTCCCCAGTCTCCCAAACCCCCTCCCCAGTGTCCCCAAACCCCCTCCCAATGTTCCAAACCCCCTTTCAATGTCCCCAACCCCCTCCCCAGTGATCCCAAACCCCCTCCCAGTGTCCCCAAACCCCCTTTCAAATGTCCCCAAACCCCCTCCCAGTGTCCCCAAACCCCCTCCCAATGTTCCAAACCCCCTTTCAATGTCCCCAACCCCCTCCCCAGTGATCCCAAACCCCCTCCCAGTGTCCCCAAACCCCCTTTCAATGTCCCCAAACCCCCTTTCAAATGTCCCCAAACCCCCTCCCAGTGTCCCCAACCCCCTCCCAATGTCCCAAACCCCCTCCCAATGTCCCAAACCCCCTCCCCAGTCTCCCAAACCCCCTCCCAGTGTCCCCAACCCCCTCCCCAGTGTCCCCAGAGCCGCTCACCGGCACGGCCGGCCCCGGCGCTGGCGTGGACTGAGTGACCGTCGTGACCGCCCGGGGCTGGGGGGTCCCGCTGCCGCTGGGGCCGGGGCTGGGGGTCCCGGGGGGCACAGGGGGACCCCCACCCTCGCTGGGGGAGGTCTCCCCCTCTCCCTGCCCGTTGGCAGCCGGCGGGGGGGGCTCTGTGGGGACAACGGGGAGGGGTCAGTGAGGCGACCACCCCAAAAATAAGGGCGGAGGGGACGATCCGGGGACAGTTTGGGGACAAGGCGGGGGTCACCTTGGCTGGCGCCCATGCTGGCGGTGACCGTGGTGGCCGTGGCCGTCGTCCCCGTCTCGTGGGTCTCGCAGGGGGGGTTGGAGCAGGCGCGGGGGGGGCTGGTGGCGGTGGCACAGGGCGGGGACGGTGTCACCCCCTCGGTGGTGGCCGTGCTGGTGGCCCCGCTCTGGTGGCTCTGGCAGGGCGAGGACCCCGCTCTGGTGGCCGTGCTGGTGGTCCCGGTCTCGGGGGTCTCGCAGGGAGGGTTGGCACAAGGCGGTGACCCCCCCGTGCTGGTGGTGGCAGCGCTGGTGGCAGCGCTGGTGGCCGTGGTTGTGTCACCCGGCCGGGAGCCCGCAGTGGCCGTGGTGGCCGTGTTGGTGGTCCCGGTCTCGTGGGTCTCGCAGGGGGGGTTGGAGCAGAGCTGTGACGATGTCATTGTCACCGTGTTGGTCGTCCCCGTCTCGTGGGTCTCGCAGGGGGGGTTGGCGCAGGGGGGGACACCTCGAGGTGGTGGCACCGCTGTCCCCGACTCGGGTGGGGGGTGCGAGGTGGCCGTGGTGGTGGTGGCCGTGCTGGTTGTCCCCGTCTCGTGGGTCTCGCAGGGAGGGTTGGAGCAGAACCGTGTCCCCGTGGTTGTCACCGTGTTGGTTGTCCCCGTCTCGTGGGTCTCGCAGGGAGGGTTGGAGCAGAACCGTGTCCCCGTGGTTGTCACCGTGTTGGTTGTCCCCGTCTCGTGGGTCTCACACGGGGGGTTGGAGCAGGGTGGCCTCGGTGCTGTCACTGTCACCGTGTTGGTTGTCCCGGTCTCGTGGGTCTCACAGGGGGGGTTGGCACACAGCCGTGTCCCCGTGGTTGTCACTGTGTTGGTTGTCCCCGTCTCGTGGGTCTCACAGGGGGGGTTGGAGCAGAGCTGTGACCCTGTCACCGTCACCGTGTTGGTTGTCCCGGTCTCGTGGGTCTCACACGGGGGGTTGGAGCAGAGCTGTGACCCTGTCACCGTCACCGTGTTGGTTGTCCCGGTCTCGTGGGTCTCGCAGGGTGGGTTGGCACACAGCCGTGTCCCCGCGGGGGTCTCACAGCTCGCCGTGGTGGCCGCAGTGACCGCCCCGGTGGCCGTCCCCACCTCAGGCTGCCCCCAGGACGTTTGGCACGGGGTCGCCTCCTGCGTTTGGCACGAGGTGACAGCGCCGCCACCACCGCCCTCGGGGGGACACAACCGCGCCGTCATCGTCGTGCCCGTGGCCGCCGTCTGCTGCGTGGGGCACGGCGGCGCCCCGGGCGTCCCCAGGCGCGCCGTCCCCGTCGTCCCCGCCGCCGTGGGGGTGTTGGTGGTCCCCGTCTCGTGGGTCTCGCAGGGGGGGTTGGAGCAGGCCCGGGGGGGCGCCGGCACCGCCGTCCCCCCGCCCGCGTCCTCGCAGAGCAGCTGCAGCTGTGCCCCCCCCGTCCCCACGTTGGCCACCAGGCTGGTGGTGGCCGTGTTGGTGGTCCCGGTCTCGTGGGTCTCGCAGGGGGGGTTGGAGCACACCAGGGTGACGGTGCCCGGCGTGGCCTCGGCGGCGGGGGGCTCGGCCAGGCCGCCGCCCCCCGAGGTGGCCGCGGGGGGACCTTCGGCCGTGGGGGACGCCAGGATGGAGACGGGGAGGTCGTGGACGGGCTGGGCCTCCACGCCGCTGGGCGTGGTGATCAGCGTCACCTGCGTGGGCTGGGACACCGGCTGTGTCCCCACGGTGCGTCACGGGGGGTGGCACCGACCGCAGACAGCGCCCCCAGCCTCAAATCTCTGTGACCCGCCCCGTTGTGGCTCCCCAAATTCCTGTGTGTCCCCTCCCCGCTCCTGTCAGCAGCGCAGCTGGGGCTGAGCCGCGTCTGGGGACGCCCCCAAATGGTCCCAGTGTCCCCAGTGTCCCCTCACATGCATGGTGATGGTCAGTGTCCCAAATGTCCCAGTGTCCCCAATGTCCCCAGTGTCCCCTCACCCTCATGGTGATGGTCAGTGTCCCCTGTCAGCAGTGTCCCCAGTGTCCCCTCACCTTCATGGTGACAGTGTCCCCTGTCCCAAGTGTCCCCTCGCCCTCATGGTGACGGTCAGTGTCCCCTGTCCCAAGTGTCCCCTCGCCCTCATGGTGATGGTCAGTGTCCCCAATGTCCCCAGTGTCCCCTCACCTTCATGGTGACAGTCAGTGTCCCCTGTCCCCAGTGTCCCCTCGCCCTCATGGCGACAGTCAGTGTCCCCTGTCCCCAGTGTCCCCTCACCCTCATGGTGATGGTCAGTGTCCCCTGTCCCCAGTGTCCCCAGTGTCCCCTCACCCTCATGGCGACAGTCAGTGTCCTCTGTCCCCAGTGTCCCCTCACCCTCATGGCGACAGTCAGTGTCCTCTGTCCCCAGTGTCCCCTCACCCTCATGGTGATGGTCAGTGTCCCCAGTGTCCCCTCACCCTCATGGTGATGGTCAGTGTCCCCAGTGTCCCCTCACCTTCATGGCGACAGTGTCCCCTGTCCCCAGTGTCCCCTCACTCTCATGGTGATGGTCAGTGTCCCCTGTCCCCAGTGTCCCCAGTGTCCCCTCACCCTCATGGTGATGGTCAGTGTCCCCTGTCCCCAGTGTCCCCTCACCCTCATGGTGATGGTCAGTGTCCCCTGTCCCCAGTGTCCCCTCACCTGCATGGTGATGGTCAGTATCCCCAGTGTCCCCAGTGTCCCCTCACCCTCATGGTGATGGTCAGTGTCCCCTGTCCCCAGTGTCCCCTCGCCCTCATGGTGACGGTCAGTGTCCCCAGTGTCCCCGCTGTCCCCTCACCTGCATGGTGATGGTCGGTGTCCCCAGGCCGCCGCCGGCCGCGGTGGCCGTGATGGCCGCGGGGTTCAGGACCTGGCTGGACAGGGTGGCGATTGTCCCCAGGGTGGTGATGGGTGTGGCCAGCGAGGCCGTGGCGCTGTGGCCACCTGCCCCTCCGGCCAGGCTGGTGGACACTGTCCCTGTCACCGTCCCCAGCGTGGTCACACCTGCCAGGGACACGAGGGCAGTGAGTGACCGCTCAGGAAAGTGACCATAAAGTGACCCCGTGGTGACCCCATGGTGCCACAGTGACCCCGTGGTGACCATGACCTCCCCCCCCAAGTGACCTCTTGGTGTCCCCCCACTGTCCCCACAACCCCTCCACCCACCCGGTGCTACCCTTGACCACAAGGGTGGTCACCTCAGTGACCCCATGGTGACCCCAATGACCCCTCCAGTGACCCAATGACCCCCTGGTAACCACCCCCCCCTCCACCAGTGCTGTCCTTGACCACAAGTGACCACCCCAGTCACCCAGAGGTGACCCAATGACCCCCAGAGTGACCCACCCCACTCACCCGTGCTGCCCTTGACCACCAGGGTGACCACCCCAGTGACCCAGAGGTGACCTTTGACCACCAGGGTGGCCACCCCAGTGACCCAGAGGTGGCCCTTGACCACAAGTGACCACCCCTAGTGCCCACCCCAATGCCCCCAGAGTGACCCCCACTCATCCGTGGTGCCCTTGACCACCAGGGTGGCCACCCCAGTGACCCAGAGGTGACCCAGAGGTAACCCAATGACCCCCAGAGTGACCCCCCCACTCACCGGTGGTGCCCTTGACCACCAGGGTGGCCACCCCAGTGACCCAGAGGTGACCCCTGACCACCAGGGTGACCACCCCAGTGACCCAGAGGTGACCCTTGACCATCAGGGTGCCCACCCCAATGTCCCCAGGGTGACCCCCACTCACCGGTGGTGCCCTTGACCACCAGGGTGACCACCCCAGTGACCCAGAGGTGACCCAATGACCCCCAGAGTGACCCCCACTCACCCGTGGTGCCCTTGACCACCAGGGTGGTCACCGTGGGCTTGACGGCCGAGACGGTGACGGGGGTGACCAGCCGGACCCCGCCCATGGGCACCGTCCTCAGGATGGTCCCCGGCTGCCCCGGGGCCCCCTTCAGCACCACCTGGGGGGCACACGGGGACACCGCTGTCACCTGGCCACCCTGGGGGCTGGCACCCCTCGGGGACAGCCCGCCGGTGTCCCCAGTGTCACCAAACCCCCTCCCCACTGTCACCCATGTCCCCAACCCTTCAGCTGACCCCACCCATGTCCCCACTCAGCTGCCCACGGGGGAGTTCAGGTGTCCCCAGGGGGGTTCAGGTGTCCCCCAGGTGTCCCCGGGTGTCCCTGGGTGATGGTTCAGGTGTCCCCAGGGGGGTCCAGGTGTCCCCCAGGTGTCCCCGGGTGTCCCCAGGGTGGTTCAGGTGCCCTCCAGGGTGGTTCAGGTGCCCCCCAGGTGTCCCCAGGGTGGTTCAGGTGCCCCCAGGGTGCCCCCAAGGTGGTTCAGGTGTCCCCCAGGTGTCCCCAGGGTGGTTCAGGTGTCCCCCAGGTGTTCCTCCAGGGTGGTTCAGGTGTCCCCAGGGTGGTTCATGTGTCCCCAGGTGTCCCCAGGGTGGTTCAGGTGCCCTCCAGGGTGGTTCAGGCGCCCCCCAGGGTGGTTCAGGTGCCCCCCAGGTGTCCCTCCAGGGTGGTTCAGGTGTCCCCAGGGTGGTTCAGGTGCCCCCAGGTGTGCCCTCACCTGTGTCACGCCCTGCTGGCCGTGCCCCCCGCCCAGCTTGGGCACAGCCGTGATGATCTTGGCGGGGGTCCCGGTGCCCGAGGTCATCACCTTGGTGGTGATGATGGTGATGGGGGACTTGATCCCGGGGCTGCTGGTGACACCTGGGGACACCGGGAGGGACACGGGGGGGTCACGGACACAGGGGGGACACGGGGGGGACACAGGGGGACACTGGGGTCACCCCCCGTCACTCACTGGCAGCCCCTGACTGGGTGGTGATGGGGGATTTGGGGGGCTGGGGAAGTTTGGGGGTCTCAGGGATTTTGGGGATAATTTGGGAGTCTCAGGGATGATTTTGGGGGGGGGGGGGTCTCGGGGGGGGTTAAAGTTAATTTGGGGAGGGGTCCCACTCAATGGTAACTCCTGACTGATGATGGACGACATGGGGATGGTTTGGGTGGGTTCAGGGGGGAGGTTTGGGGGTCTCAGGGATTTTGGGGATGGTTTGGGGGTCTCAGGATGGGTTCAGTTAATTTGGGGAGGGGTCTCACACACCAGTAGCCCCAGATTGGGTGATGATGGCTGACATGGGGGTGGTTTGGGTTGGGTTGGTGGTCCCAGGGGTGGGGGTCTCAGAGGGTTTGGGGGTCTCAGGGAGGTCAAGGATGGTTTGGGGGTTTCAGGGTAATTTGGGGAGGGGTCCCACTCACCAGTAGCCCCAGATTGGGTGATGATGGTTGACATGGGGATGGTTTGGGTGGGGTTGGTGGTCCCGGGGGTGGGGGTCTCAGGGAGGTCAAGGATGGTTTGGGGGTCTCAGGGTAATTTGGGGAGGGGTCCCACTCACCAGTAGCTCCCAACTGGGTGATGATGGTTGACATGGGGATGGTTTGGTTTGGGTTGGTGGTCCCGGGGGTGGGGGACTTGGAGGGTTTGGGGGTCTCAGGGATGGTCTGGGGGTCTCAGGACGGGTTCAGTTAATTTGGGGAGGGGTCCCACTCACCGGTAGCCCCCGACTGGGTGATGATGGCCGACATGGGGATGGTTTTGATGATGGTGGTGGTCCCGGGCTTGGTGGTGCTGGGGGACACGCTGCTGATGCCCAGGATGGTGGGGGGCTTGGCCGCCCCCTGCCCCGCCTGCGTGCTGGTCAGGATGGTGGTGGGCTTCCCCTCCCCCGACGTCACCAGCTTCAGGATGGTCCCCGCAGGCAGCGGGCCCTTGGTCTGCGGGCAGCGGTCAGTGGTCACTCGGGGAGGGGTCACTCGGGGGTGGTCACTCAGGGAGGGGTCACTCGGGGTGGTCACTCAGGGAGGGGTCACTCGGGGGTGGTCACTCAGGATGGTCACTCGGGAAGGGTCACTCAGGGAGGGGTCACTCAGGGAGGGGTCACTCGGGGATGGTCACTCAGGGACAGTCACTCGGGGACAGTCACTCAGGATGGTCACTCAGGGATGGTCACTCGGGGAGTGGTCACTCGGGGAGGGGTCACTAGGGGAGGGGTCACTCGGGGTGGTCACTCGGGGAGGGGTCACTCGGGGTGGTCACTTGGGGGTGGTCACTCGGGGACGGTCACTCAGGGAGGGGTCACTCAGGGAGGGGTCACTCAGGGGTGGTCACTCGGGGAGGGGTCACTCGGGGAGGGTCACTCAGGGAGGGGTCACTCAGGGAGGGTCACTCGGGGAGGGGTCACTCGGGGGTGGTCACTCGGGGGTGGTCACTCGGGGAGGGGTCACTCGGGGAGGGGTCACTCGGGGGTGGTCACTCAGGGAGGGGTCACTCGGGGAGGGGTCACTTGGGGAGGGGTCACTCGGGGTGGTCACTCAGGGGAGGGGTCACTTGGGGACGGTCACTCAGGGGAGGGGTCACTCGGGGTGCTCACTCAGGGAGGGGTCACTCGGAGAGGGGTCACTTGGGGAGGGGTCACTCAGGGTCGTCACTCAGGGGAGGGGTCACTTGGGGAGGGGTCACTCGGGGGTGGTCACTCGGGGATGGTCACTCGGGGGTGGTCACTCAGGGATGGTCACTTGGGGATGGTCACTCGGGGACGGTCACTCGGGGAGTGGTCACTCAGGGTGGTCACTCAGGGTTGTCACTCAGGGGAGGGGTCACTCGGGGAGGGGTCACTCGGGGAGGGGTCACTCAAGGGAGGGGTCACTCGGGGAGGGGTCACTCGGGTACAGTCACTCGGGGGTGGTCACTCAGGATGGTCACTCGGGGCTGGTCACTCAGGGAGGGGTCACTTGGGGTGGTCACTTGGGGAGGGGTCACTCAAGGAGGGGTCACTCAGGGAGGAGTCACTTGGGGGTGGTCACTTGGGGGTGGTCACTTGGGGAGAGGTCACTCGGGGTGGTCACTCAGGGGTGGTCACTCGGGGGTGGTCACTCAGGATGGTCACTCGGGGGTGGTCACTCGGGGAGGGGTCACTCGGGGACGGTCACTCAGGGAGGGGTCACTCAGGGGAGGGGTCACTTGGGGAGGGGTCACTCGGGGAGAGGTCACTCAGGGAGGGGTCACTTGGGGTGGTCACTCAGGGGTGGTCACTCGGGGAGGGGTCACTCAGGGAGGGGTCACTCGGGGACGGTCACTCAGGGAGGGGTCACTCGGGGGTGGTCACTCGGGGAGGGGTCACTCGGGGAGGGGTCACTCGGGGAGGGTCACTCGGGGGTGGTCACTCGGGGAGTGGTCACTCAGGGAGGGGTCACTTGGGGTGGTCACTCGGGGAGGGGTCACTCGGGGTGGTCACTCGGGGGTGGTCACTCAGGGAGGGGTCACTCGGGGAGGGTCACTCGGGGAGTGGTCACTCAGGGAGCGGTCACTTGGGGTGGTCACTCGGGGAGGGGTCACTCGGGGTGGTCACTCGGGGGTGGTCACTCAGGGAGGGGTCACTCGGGGAGGGTCACTCGGGGAGGGGTCACTCAGGGTGGTCACTCAGAGTTGTCACTCAGGGGAGGGGTCACTCGGGGAGGGGTCACTCAAGGGAGGGGTCACTCGGGGAGGGGTCACTCGGGTACAGTCACTCGGGGGTGGTCACTCAGGATGGTCACTCGGGGCTGGTCACTCAGGGAGGGGTCACTTGGGGTGGTCACTTGGGGAGGGGTCACTCAAGGAGGGGTCACTCAGGGAGGAGTCACTTGGGGGTGGTCACTTGGGGGTGGTCACTTGGGGAGAGGTCACTCAGGGTGGTCACTCAGGGGTGGTCACTCGGGGGTGGTCACTCAGGATGGTCACTCGGGGGTGGTCACTCAGGGAGGGGTCACTCGGGGGTGGTCACTCAGGGAGGGGTCACTCAGGGAGGGGTCACTCAGGGAGGGGTCACTCGGGGGTGGTCACTCGGGGAGGGGTCACTCGGGGTGGTCACTCAGGGAGGAGTCACTCAGGGAGGGGTCACTCGGGGATGGTCACTCGGGGAGGGGTCACTCAGGGACAGTCACTCGGGGACAGTCACTCAGGATGGTCACTCAGGGATGGTCACTCGGGGAGTGGTCACTCGGGGAGGGGGGAGCGGTCAGTGACAGCCAAGGCGGGTTTTGGGGGGGTACGAGGAACTCGGGGGGGTCACAGTGATTTTACAGGATTTTGGGGTAACTTGGGGGTAATTTTGAAGTACTTTCGGGGTAATTTGGGATGATTTGGGGGCAGTTTTGGGGTGATTTCGGGTGTCACCTGGATGATCTGCGTGACAGGGCCGCTCGAGGCCTGCCCGGTGACAGCCGAGGGGGGTTTGGGGGGGGTCTCAGTGATTTGTGGGGGTCTCATCAATTTGGGGATAATTTGGGGGCAGTTTTGGGGTGATTTTGGGTGTCACCTGGATGATCTGGGTGACAGGGCCGCTCGAGGCCTGCCCGGTGACAGCCGAGCTCTGCACAGGTTTCGTCTGCACCACCGACATCACCTTGCCCAGGTTGGAGATCTGGGGGGGGCCAGAGGGGTCAGAGACCCCCCAAAATCTGTGTCCCTCCCACACCTCCATCTCCAAAACCCCCCCAAATCTGTGTCCCCACCCTCCCAAAATCCTCCCCGCCCCCAAACTGGGCTCCCCACACCCCCAGAGCCCTCCAGGACCCCCAAAATCTGTGTCACCACCCCCCTAACGTCCCCCCCATCCCCAAATCTGTGTCGCCCCCCCCCAATGTCCCCAAAATCATGTCCCCACTCCCCAATGTCCCCCCGTCCCCAAATCCATGTCCCCACCCTCCCAACGTCCCCAAATTGGGGTCCCCACTCCCAAAGACCCCCCCCAAACCCATATCCCACCTCCTCAATGTCCCCAAACCCATGTGCCACCCCCCAGTGTCCCCAAACCCATGTGCCACCCCCTCAATGTCCCCAAACCCACGTCCCACCCCCTCAATGTCCCCAGACCCGTGTCCCCACCTCCCCACTGTCCCCCCCATCCCCAAACCTGTGTCCCCCAATGTCCCCCGTCCCCAAATCCATGTCCCCACCCTCCCAATGTCCCCAAATTGGGGTTCCCACCCCGTAAGACCCCCCAAACCCATGTCCCCACCTCCCCACTGTCCCCCCATCCCCAAATCTGTGTCCCCACACCCCCTCAATGTCACCAAACCCATGTCCCACCCCCCAGTGTCCCCAAACCCATGATCCCCCACACCCCCAATGTCCCCACACCCATGTCCCACCCCCTCAATATCCCCAAATCCATGTCCCCACCCTCCCAACGTCCCCAAATTGGGGTCCCCACTCCCAAAGACCCCCCCCAAACCCATATCCCACCTCCTCAATGTCCCCAAACCCATGTGCCACCCCCCCAATGTCCCCAAACCCATGTGCCACCCCCTCAATGTCCCCAAACCCACGTCCCACCCCCTCAATGTCCCCAAACCCGTGTCCCCACCTCCCCACTGTCCCCCCCATCCCCAAACCCGTGTCCCCCAGTGTCCCCCTGTCCCCAAACCCACATCCCACCTCCTCAATGTCCCCAAACCCGTGTCCCCACCTCCCCACTGTCCCCCAGTGTCCCCCCGTCCCCAAACCCACATCCCCCCACCAATGTCCCCAAACCCGTGTCCCACCCCTCTCAATGTCCCCAAACCCGTGTCCCCCATTGTCCCCCCTGTCCCCAAACCCACATCCCCCCCCCCAATGTCCCCAAACCCGTGTCCCCCATTGTCCCCCCTGTCCCCAAACCCACATCCCACCTCCTCAATGTCCCCAAACCCGTGTCCCACCCCTCTCAATGTCCCCAAACCCGTGTCCCCCATTGTCCCCCCTGTCCCCAAACCCAAACCCCCCCCCCAATGTCCCCAACCCGTGTCCCCCATTGTCCCCCCTGTCCCCAAACCCACATCCCCCCCACAATGTCCCCAACCCGTGTCCCCCATTGTCCCCCCTGTCCCCAAACCCACATCCCCCCCACAATGTCCCCAACCCGTGTCCCCCAGTGTCCCCCCGTCCCCAAACCCACATCCCACCTCCTCAATGTCCCCAAACCCGTGTCCCACCCCTCTCAATGTCCCCAAACCCGTGTCCCCCATTGTCCCCCCTGTCCCCCAGCCCTCACCAGGGCGCTGCCCCCCGGCACAGAGATGGGGCTCTTGACCAGCGTGATGGTCTTGGTGACCCCTCCGACCACGGTGGTGACCACCTGGGCCTGCTGGGCCACCGTCACCGTGCCGGACTTGTGCACGGTGATGATGGGCCTGGTGGCCGCGTTGGTGGCCGCGGGGGACGCCCCGGCCGTGCCCACCTGGGCGGCCGCCGTCTTCAGCATGCGCGTGGCGGGGTTGCTCACCTGGGGGGACACGGTGGGGACATGGGGGGGCATGGTGGGGACACAGGGGGACAGCGTGGGGACATAGGGGGGGCATGGTGGGGACATGGGGGACATGGGGGGGACACAGGGGGACAGCGTGGGGACATGGGGGGGCATGGTGGGGACATGGGGGGACACGGTGGGGACAGCATGGGGACATGGTACGGACACAGGGGGACATGTGGGGACATGGGGAAGACACGGTGGGGACATGGGGGGACACGGTGGGGACAGTGTGGGGACATGAGGGGACAGTGTGGGGACATGGGGGGGCATGGTGGGGACACGGGGACAGCGTGGGGACATGGAGGGACATGGTGGGGACAGCGTGGGGACACAGGGGGACAGTGTGGGGACAGCATGGCAACATGGGGGGGACACAGTGGGGACAGCGTGGGGACATGGGGGGACATGGTGGGGACAGCATAGGGACATGGGGGGACATGGTAGGGACACAGGGGGACAATGTGGGGACATGGGGAGGACATGGTGGGGACATGGGGGGACACGGTGGGGACAGCGTGGGGACATGAGGGGACAGTGTGGGGACATGGGGGGGCATGGTGGGGATAGTGTGGGGACACAGGGGGGACACGGTGGGGACATGGGGGGGCATGGTGGGGACACAGGGGGACAGTGTGGGGACACGGGGGGACATGGTGGGGACAGCATGGCAACATGGGGGGGACACGGTGGGGACAGCGTGGGGACACAGGGGGGACACGGTGGGGACACGGTGGGGACAGCGTGGGGGCACAGGGGGGACATGGGGGGGACCCAGGGGGACAGTGTGGGGACATGGGGGGACACAGTGGAGACATGGTGGGACAAGGTGGGGTCAGCATGGGGACAGGGTGGGACGTGGTAGGGACACAGGGGGACAGCGTGGGGACATGGGGGGACACGGTGGGGACATGGTGGGACATGGTGGGGACAGCGTGGGGACACAGTGGGACAGTGTGGGAACACGGAGACATGGTGGGAACATGGTGGGGAGATTGAGGGGACATGGTGGGTTCAGCATGGGGACAGCGTGGGACGTGGTAAGGGACATGGGGGGACATGGTAGGGACACGGTAGGGACACAGAGGGACATGTTGGAGAGATTGAGGGATGAGATGGAGACAGCATGGGGACATTGAGGGGACAGCATGGGGACATGATGGGACATGGTGGAGACAGCGTGGGGACAGGGTGGAACGTGGTAAGGGACATGGGGGGACATGGTAGGGACACAGAGGGACATGTTGGAGAGATAGAGGGATGAGATGGAGACAGCGTGGGGACATTGAGGGGACAGCATGGGGACATGATGGGACATGGTGGAGACAGCGTGGGGACAGCGTGGGGACATGGGGGGACATGGTGGGGTCAGCATGGGGACAGCGTGGGACGTGGTAGGGACACGGGGGGACAGCGTGGGGACATTGAGGGGCGGCAGCAAGCACGGGGACATGGCAGGGACACGTGGGGGTATCACGGGGACACGGTGGGGACACCCACCAGGCTGCTGGTGACGCCACGGCGTCACCCTGAGTCCCCTGGTGACACCATGGGGTCAACCTCAAGTCCCCCGGTGCCACCCCAGGCCACCCAAGCCCCGGTGACACCGCGGTGACAATGACACCAGCACAGCCAGCCCCCATCAGCGCCACCCAAACCCCCCCAGCGTCCCCTACCATGACAGGTGACGAGGCCACCTTGACGGTGGCGGGCAGGGTGGTGGCCCCGGGGGTCACGGCCACCGTCTTGACGATGGTGGCCCCCGCGGGGACGCTGAGCACGGTGGGCGCCGAGGCCGGCGGGATCTTCTGGGTGGCCGCGGCCGCTGCGGCCAGCGCGGCCATGCCGCTCATCTGCGGGCTGCTGCCGATCACCTGCGGGGTGGGGGGCACACCTGAGCACAGCTGGGCACAGCTGGGCACACCTGAGCACAGCTGGGGACAGCTAGGGACAGCTGGGCACACCTAGGGACAGCTGAGCACAGCTGGGCACAGCTGGGGACACCTGAGCACAGCTGGGGACAGCTGGGGACACCTGAGCACAGCTGGGGACAGCTAGGGACAGCTGGGGACACCTGAGCACACCTAGGCACAGCTAGAGACACCTGAGCACAGCTGGGCACAGCTAGAGACACCTGAGCACATCTGGGCACAGCTGGGCACAGCTGGTGACATCTAGAGACACCTGAGCACAGCTGGGGACACCTGAGGACAGCTGAGCACAGCTGGGCACAGCTGGGCACACCTGGGGACAGCTAGAGACACCTGAGCACAGCTGGGCACAGCTGGGCACACCTGGGGACAGCTGGGGACACCTGAGCACAGCTGGGGACAGCTGGGCACAGCTGGGGACACCTGAGCACAGCTGGGGACACCTGAGCACAGCTGGGGACACCTAGGGACAGCTAGAGACACCTGAGCACAGCTGGGCACACCTGAGCACAGCTGGGGACACCTGAGCACAGCTGGGGACACCTAGGGACAGCTAGAGACACCTGAGCACAGCTGAGGACATCTGGGGACAGCTGGGGACACAGCTGGGGACACCTGAGAACATCCGGGGGCACACCTGGGGACTGCTGGGGGCACACCTGAGCACACCTGGGGACAGCTGGGGACACCTGAGCACAGCTGAGGACATCTGGGGGCACAGCTGGGGACAGCTGGGGGGACACCTGAGCACACGGAGGAACAGCTGAGCACACCTGGGGACTGCTGGGGGCACATCTGGGGACACCTGAGCACACCTGGGCACACCTAGGGACAGCTGGGGGGCACCAGGTCACACCTGGGTATACCTGGAACACACCTGGGCGCACCTGGGACAGCAAGGTGATACCCAAGGACCACCTGTGTCACACCTGTGTCCCCCAGGTACCCCTTGGAGCTCCTCTGTGTCACCCCCAGGTACCACCCGTGTCACACCTGTGTCCCCCAGGTACCCCCCAGGACCCCCTGGGACCCCTCCCCGTGCCCCCCACCTGTCCCAGGTGTCCCCAGGTGTGCCCGCTCTCACCGTGCCCTGGGGGCTCTGGGTGGGCACCACCATCCTGACGCCGGCGGGCAGCGACGTCACCGTCACCGGCGCCTTGCCGGGCCCGGCCGAGCGCACGGTGACCAGCGGTGGCCCCGCGCTGGCCGCAGGGGGACCGGTCACCTTCAGCACCGCCGGGACACCTGGGGGGGGACAGGGACACCCAGGGACATCCCCCATGTCCCCTGCCACCCCCAGCACCCTCCTGGCCCTCTCAATGTCCCCCGTGTCCCCATTTCTCCCCAACAATGTCCCCAGCGTCCCCCCCAATGTCCCCAGCGTCCCCCCCAGTGTCCCCAATGTCCCCCTCAATGTCCCCCCAATGTCCCCAATGTCACCCCCAATGTCCCCAACACCCCCCTCAATGTCCCCCCAATGTCCCCAATGTCCCCCCCAATGTCCCCAACGCCCCCCTCAATGTCCCCCAGGTGTCCCGAATGCCCTCCTCAATGTCCCCAACGTCCCCCCCAGTGTCCCCAATGCCCCCCTCAATGTCCCCCAGGTGTCCCAAATGCCCCCCTCAATGTCCCCAATGTCCCCCCCAATGTCCCCAACGTCCCCCCCAGTGTCCCCAATGTCCCTAATGCCCCCCTCAATGTCCCCAACGCTCCCCTCAACGTCCTCCCAGTGTCCCCAATGCCCCCCTCAATGTCCCCAACGTCCGCCCCAGTGTCCCCAATGCTCCCCTCAATGTCCCCAAAGTCCCCCCCAATGTCCCCAGCGTCCCCCCCAGTGTCCCCAATGTCCCCAATGCCCCCTTCAATGTCCCCAAAGTCCCCCCCAGTGTCCCCCCCAGTGTCCCCAATGCCCCCCCTCAATGTCCCCAATGTCCCCCCCAGTGTCCCCAATGTCCCTAATGCCCCCCTCAATGTCCCCCCGAATGTCCCCAGCGTCCCCCCCAGTGTCCCCAACGCTCCCCTCAACGTCCTCCCAGTGTCCCCAATGCCCCCCTCAATGTCCCCAACGTCCCCCCCAGTGTCCCCAATGCCCCCCTCAATGTCCCCAATGCCCCCCTCAATGTCCCCAACGTCCCCCCCAGTGTCCCCAATGTCCCTAATGCCCCCTCAATGTCCCCCCCAATGTCCCCCTCAACGTCCCCCCCAGTGTCCCCAACGCCCCCCTCAATGTCCCCAACGTCCCCCCCAGTGTCCCCAATGTCCCCAACGCCCCCCTCAATGTCCCCCCCAGCGTCCCCAACGCCCCCCAGTGTCCCCAAAGCTCCCCTCAACGTCCTCCCAGTGTCCCCAATGCCCCCTCAATGTCCCCAATGCCCCACTCAATGTCCCCAGCGTCCTCCCAGCGTCCCCAACGCCCCCCAGTGTCCCCAACGCCCCCCAACTCACCGGGCGCCCTCCCGGCCGTGGCCGCTCCGCTGGCCGCGGTGGCCGCCGCGCCCGCGGCCGGCAGCACCTGCAGGGTGGCACCGGGAGCCGCGGCCACCGCCGCCCCGGCCCCGCCCGCGGCCGCCACCGCCGCCACGGCCGCCGTGCCGCCGCCCGCGCCCGCCGTGCCCGCGGCGGCGGCGCCGGGCGGGTTGGGGGGCGCGGCGGGCGGGGGCAGCAGCGTGAGCCCCACGCCGCCCAGCTGGGGCAGGGCGGGCGGCGCGGGCGGCGGCGCGGGCGCGGCGGGCGCGGGGCTCTTGGGCGGGTTGGCGGGCACCGAGGGCACGGGCGGCGGCGCGGGCGCGGCGGGCAGCTCGTACTTCTGCAGCTGCAGCAGGTACGAGTCGGCCGTGGGCACCGCGCCCCAGCTCACCTCCAGCGACGTGGTGTTGGCGCGCACCAGCTGCACGCGGCCCGGCGCCGGCGGGCGCTCTGCGGGGACAGGGGGGCACGGGTGGGCACGGGGGCGGCACACCTGGGCTGCTCCAAACACACCTGGGTGCACCTGGGCTGCTCCTAACACACCTGGGTGCACCTGGGTACACCTGGGCCGCTCTGAACACACCTGGGTGCACCGGGGTACACCTGTGCCACTCACAGCACAGCTGGGTGCACCTGGGTACACCTGTGCTACTCCTAACACACCTGGGTGCACCTGTGCCGGTCATATCGCACCTGGGTACACCTGGGCTGCTCCTAACACACCTGGGTACTCCCAGGGTACACCTGTGCCACTCCTAACACACCTGGGTGCACCTGTGCCACTCATATCACACCTGGGTACACCTGGGCCGCTCCAAACACACCTGGGTGCACCTGGGTACACCTGGGCCGCTCCTATCGCACCTGGGTACTCCCGGGGTACACCTGTGCCGCTCATAGCACAGCTGGGTACACCTGGGTACACCTGTGCTGCTCATATCGCACCTGGGTGTACCTGGGCACACCTGTGCCGCTCCTATCACACCTGGGTGTAGCTGGGTACACCTGTGCCACTCATATCACAGCTGGGTACACCTGGGTACACCTGTGCCACTCACATCACACCTGGGTACACCTGACTTATACCCACGCAACACCTGGGTACACCTGTACCACTCGTATCACACTCTATTACACCTGGGCTACAGCTATCACACCTGCGTTGCAGCACAGCTAGGATCCCCCCAACCCCCCCCCAGACTCACCTGTCCCCAGGTACCACAGGTCCTTGCAGCCCCCTCAGACTCACCTGTCCCCAGGTACCACAGGTCCTTGCAGCCCCCTCAGACTCACCTGTCCCCAGGTACCACAGGTCCTTGCAGCCCCCCAGATCCTTGCAGCCCCCGCAGACTCACCTGTCTCCAGGTACCACAGGTCCTTGCAGCCCCCCAGGTCCTTTCAGCCCCCTCAGACTCACCTGTCTCCAGGTACCACAGGTCCTTGCAGCCCCCCAGATCCTTGCAGCCCCCCAGGTCCTTGCAGCCCCCCCAGACTCACCTGTCTCCAGGTACCACAGGTCCTTGCAGCCCCCCAGGTCCTTGCAGGCCCCCCAGACTCACCTGTCTCCAGGTACCACAGGTCCTTGCAGGCCCCCCAGACTCACCTGTCCCAGGTACCACAGGTCCTTGCAGCCCCCCAGACTCACCTGTCTCCAGGTACCACAGGTCCTTGCAGCCCCCCAGGTCCTTGCAGCCCCCCCAGACTCACCTGTCTCCAGGTACCACAGGTCCTTGCAGCCCCCCAGGTCCTTGCAGCCCCCCAGGTCCTTGCAGCCCCCCAGACTCACCTGTCCCAGGTACCACAGGTCCTTGCAGCCCCCCAGGTCCTTGCAGCCCCCCCAGACTCACCTGTCTCCAGGTACCACAGGTCCTTGCAGCCCCCCAGATCCTTGCAGCCCCCCAGATCCTTGCAGCCCCCAGGTCCTTGCAGGCCCCCCAGACTCACCTGTCTCCAGGTACCACAGGTCCTTGCAGCCCCCTAGGTCCTTGCAGCCCCCCAGGTCCTTGCAGCCCCCCCAGACTCACCTGTCTCCAGGTACCACAGGTCCTTGCAGCACACCTGGTTGTTCCAGGCCTTGCGGTAGCCGTCGCGGCCGCTCCAGATGTAGAGGCGGGTGGCGATGGCCACGGCGCAGTGCCCGGCGCGAGCCCGCGGCACGTTGTCCTCCAGCGTCTCCAGCACCAGCGGCTCCCAGGCCATCGAGTCTGGGGGGCACGGGGGGGTCACAGAGGGGTTTGGGGGGTCACAGAGGGGTTTGGGGGGTCACAGAGGGGTTTGGGGGGTCAGAGAGGGGTTTGGGGGAATTGAGGAGGGGTTTGGGGGGGGCACAGAGGGGTTTGGGGGGGTGACAGAGGGGTTTGGCGGGCTCACAGAGGGGTTTGGGGGAATTGAGGAGGGGTTTGGGGGAATTGAGGAGGGGTTTGGGGGGGTCACAGAGGGGTTTGGGGAGGGGTCTTAGATGTTCCTCCAGGGTCTCCAGCACCAGTGGCTCCCAAGCCATCGAGTCTGGGGGGCACGGGGGGGTCAGGGAGGGGTTTGGGGGGGTCACAGAGGGGTTTGGGGGGGTCACAGAGGGGTTTGGGGGGGCTCAGAGTGGGGTTTGGGGAGGGGTCTTGGGGGTTCCTCCAGGGTCTCCAGCACCAGCGGCTCCCAGGCCATCGAGTCTGGGGGGCACGGGGGGGTCACAGAGGGGTTTGGGGGGGGTCACAGAGGGGTTTGGGGGGTCAGAGAGGGGTTTGGGGAGGGGTCTTGGGGGTTCCTCCAGGGTCTCCAGCACCAGCGGCTCCCAGGCCATCGAGTCTGGGGGGCACGGGGGGGTCAGGGAGGGGTTTGGGGGAATTGAGGAGGGGTTTGGGGGGGGTCACAGAGGGGTTTGGGGGGTCAGAGAGGGGTTTGGGGGAATTGAGGAGGGGTTTAGGGGGTCAGAGAGGGGTTTGGGGGGGGCACAGAGGGGTTTGGGGGAATTGAGGAGGGGTTTGGGGGGGTCACAGAGGGGTTTGGGGGGTCACAGAGGGGTTTGGGGGGGTCACAGGGGAGTTCGGGGGGGTCAGAGAGGGGTTTGGGGGAATTGAGGAGGGGTTTGGGGGGGTCACAGAGGGGTTTGGGGAGGTCACACAGGGGTTTGGGGAGGGGTCTTGGGGGCTCCTCCAGCGTCTCCAGCACCAGCGGCTCCCAGGCCATCGAGTCTGGGGGGCACGGGGGGGTCAGGGAGGGTCACAGGGGAGTTTGGGGGGTTGCAGAGGGGTTTGGGGGAATTGAGGAGGGGTTTTGGGGGGCTCAGAGTGGGGTTTGGGGAGGGGTCTTGGAGGTTCCTCCAGGGTCTCCAGCAGCAGCAGCTCCCAGGCCATTGAGTCTGGGGGCAGGGGGGGGTCAGGGAGGGTCACAGGGGAGTTCGGGGGGGTCAGAGAGGGGTTTGGGGGGGTCACAGAGGGGTTTGGGGGAATTGAGGAGGGGTTTAGGGGGTCACAGAGGGGTTTGGGGGGGTCACAGAGGGGTTTGGGGGAATTGAGGAGGCGTTTAGGGGGTCACAGAGGGGTTTGGGGGGGTCACAGAGGGGTTTGGGGAAATTGAGGAGGGGTTTAAGGGGTCACAGAGGGGTTTGGGGGAATTGAGGAGGGGTTTGGGGGGGTCACAGAGGGGTTTGGGGAGGGGTCTTGGGGGCTCCTCCAGCGTCTCCAGCACCAGCGGCTCCCAGGCCATTGAGTCTGGGGGTACGAGGGGGTCACTGAGGGGTTTGGGGGAATTGAGGAGGGGTTTGGGGGGGGTCACAGAGGGGTTTGGGGGGTCAGAGAGGGGTTTGGGGAGGGGTCTCAGATGTTCCTCCAGCGTCTCCAGCACCAGCGGCTCCCAGGCCATCGAGTCTGGGGGGCACGGGAGGGTCAGGGAGGGGTTTGGGGGGTCAGAGAGGGGTTTGGGGGGGTCACAGAGGGGTTTGGGGGGGTCACAGAGGGGTTTGGGGAGGGGTCTTGGGGGCTCCTCCAGCGTCTCCAGCACCAGCGGCTCCCAGGCCATCGAGTCTGGGGGGCACGGGGGGGTCAGGGAGGGGTTTGGGGGGTCACAGAGGGGTTTGGGGGGGGCACAGAGGGGTTTGGGGAGGGGTCTTGGGGGCTCCTCCAGCGTCTCCAGCACCAGCGGCTCCCAGGCCATCGAGTCTGGGGGGCACGGGGGGGTCAGGGAGGGGTTTGGGGGGTCAGAGAGGGGTTTGGGAGGGGTCACAGAGGGGTTTGGGGGGTCAGAGAGGGGTTTGGGGGGGTCACAGAGGGGTTTGGGGGGTCAGAGAGGGGTTTGGGAGGGGTCTTAGATGTTCCTCCAGGGTCTCCAGCACCAGCAGCTCCCAGGCCATTGAGTCTGGGGGCAGAGAGGGGTTAGGGAGGGTCACAGGGGAGTTCGGGGGGGTCAGAGAGGGGTTTGGGGGGGTCACAGAGGGGTTTGGGGGAATTGAGGAGGGGTTTGGGGGGGTCACAGAGGGGTTTGGGGGGGTCACAGAGGGGTTTGGGGGGGCTCAGAGTGGGGTTTGGGGAGGGGTCTTGGGGGTTCCTCCAGGGTCTCCAGCACCAGCGGCTCCCAGGCCATCGAGTCTGGGGGGCACGGGGGGGTCAGGGAGGGGTTTGGGGGAATTGAGGAGGAGTTTGGGGGGGGTCACAGAGGGGTTTGGGGGGTCAGAGAGGGGTTTGGGGGGGTCACAGAGGGGTTTGGGGGAATTGAGGAGGGGTTTAGGGGGTCAGAGAGGGGTTTGGGGGGGCACAGAGGGGTTTGGGGGAATTGAGGAGGGGTTTGGGGGGGTCACAGAGGGGTTTGGGGGGTCACAGAGGGGTTTGGGGGGGTCACAGGGGAGTTCGGGGGGGTCAGAGAGGGGTTTGGGGGAATTGAGGAGGGGTTTGGGGGGGTCACAGAGGGGTTTGGGGAGGTCACACAGGGGTTTGGGGAGGGGTCTTGGGGGCTCCTCCAGCGTCTCCAGCACCAGTGGCTCCCAGGCCATCGAGTCTGGGGGGCACGGGGGGGTCAGGGAGGGTCACAGGGGAGTTTGGGGGGTTGCAGAGGGGTTTGGGGGAATTGAGGAGGGGTTTTGGGGGGCTCAGAGTGGGGTTTGGGGAGGGGTCTTGGAGGTTCCTCCAGGGTCTCCAGCAGCAGCAGCTCCCAGGCCATTGAGTCTGGGGGCAGGGGGGGGTCAGGGAGGGTCACAGGGGAGTTCGGGGGGGTCAGAGAGGGGTTTGGGGGGGTCACAGAGGGGTTTGGGGGAATTGAGGAGGGGTTTAGGGGGTCACAGAGGGGTTTGGGGGGGTCACAGAGGGGTTTGGGGGAATTGAGGAGGCGTTTAGGGGGTCACAGAGGGGTTTGGGGGGGTCACAGAGGGGTTTGGGGAAATTGAGGAGGGGTTTAAGGGGTCACAGAGGGGTTTGGGGGAATTGAGGAGGGGTTTGGGGGGGTCACAGAGGGGTTTGGGGAGGGGTCTTGGGGGCTCCTCCAGCGTCTCCAGCACCAGCGGCTCCCAGGCCATTGAGTCTGGGGGTACGAGGGGGTCACTGAGGGGTTTGGGGGGGTCACAAGGGGGGTTTGGGGAAGTGGGGAGGGGGTTTGGGGGAATTGGGGAGGGGGTTGATGGATTTGGAGGAACTGGGGAGAGGTTTGGGGGATTTGGGGGAATTGGGGAGAGGTTCGGGGGGTCAACCCAGGGTTTGGGAGGCTCAGAGTAAGGTTTGGGGGGGATTTGGGGGGTTCAGAGTGGGATTTGGGGGGATTTAGAGGGAAATGGGGAGGGGTTTGGGGCAATTGGGGAGGGGTCTGGAGGGATTTGAGGGGGCTCAGAGTGAGGTTTGGGTGGGATTTGGGGGAATTGGGGAGGTGTTCAAAGGTTTTAGGGTGGATTTGGGGTCAGTTTTGGGGGTCCCATTAAAAGATTTGAGGTGGGTTTGGGGGTCCCAAGCCCCCTCCTCACCCAGGTTGAGGTTTGGGGGGTTTCAGGGTGGATTTGGGGTGGGTTTGGGGGTCCCAAGCCCCCTCCTCACCCGGGCTCAGGTTTGGGGGGTTTCAGGGTGGATTTGGGGTGGGTTTGGGGGTCCCAAGCCCCCTCCTCACCCAGGTTGAGGTTTGGGGGGTTTCAGGGTGGATTTGGGGTGGGTTTGGGGGTCCCAAGCCCCCTCCTCACCCGGGCTCAGGTTTGGGGGGTTTCAGGGTGGATTTGGGGTGGGTTTGGGGGTCCCAAGCCCCCTCCTCACCCAGGTTCAGGTTTGGGGGGTTTCAGGGTGGGTTTGGGGGTCCCAAGCCCCCTCCTCACCCAGGTTCAGGCAGGCCAGGGTGTTGGTGCACTTCCATTCCTTCTCGTGCGTCGCCACCTTCACGTCATCCATCACCAGGGGCACCCACCCCCCAAACACGTACATCCTGTGGGGGGGGGTCAGAGGTCAGGGAGGGGTCAGGGGGGGACCCAGAGACCCCCACCCCAAAAATCTGCACAGCCCTGGGGGGTCCACAGGGGTCACAAAGATCACAAGGACACCCAGACCCCAAAAATGTCCCTCCTGGGGTGTGGTGGGGGGTTTATAGGGGCACCCACCCCCCAAAAATGTCCCTCCTGGGGGGGGGGGGGGTCAGAGGTCAGGGGGACCCAGAGACCCCAACCCAAAATTTTCATCTTTGCGGGGGGGTAATTAGACCACCCATATTGATTAAAAAATTAAAATAAAACAAAACACCCCCCACTAAGGACCCCCAACCCACCCTGGGGTGGGGACAAGGACACAAAGGGACCCCCCAGGACAAAGGGGGGGGTCAGGGGGGGACTTTGGGGGTTTTTTTTGGGGGGGGTCGCCCCCAGACTCACTTGTTGCCGATGGTGGTGGCCGAGTGGAGGCTGCGGGGGAGGGGAGCGACCCCGCTCAGGCTCGGCTTGTTCCAGGTCAGCGTCTCTGAAAACCCCCAAAATGTGAGGAAACAGCCCCAAAACGTGAGGAAATGGACCCAAAATGTAAGGAAAGGGACCCAAAATGTGAGGAAACGGGCCCAAAATGTAAGGAAATGGACCCAAAATGTGAGGAAACGGGCCCAAAATGTAAGGAAATGGACCCAAAATGTGAGGAAACGGGCCAAAAACCACCCAGGATTTGAATAAATTAATCAAAACTGAGAGAAAACAGCCCCAAAATGACCCAAGATTTGAAAAAATTGATTAAAAAATGTGAGGAAACAACCCCAAAGTGTGAGTGAACAACCCCAAAATGAGAGGAAACAACCCCAAGTTCATCTGGGATTTGAAGAAATTAATCCAAAATGTGAGGAAACGACCCCAAAATGTGAGGGAATGGGCCCAAAACCACCGAAAATGTAAAGAAACAGCCACTCACACCCCTGTAGATACCAACATCCCCCAGTGTCCCTCACTGCCCTCCATTGCCCTGAGTCCTCTAGACCCTAAATCCCCTAAAAATCCTCAAAATCCCCAAAAACCCCCCCAAAAAAACCCAAAACTGCCCCAAAATCCCCCATACCGATATCCAGGGTCCACAGATCCCCCAGCCTGCAGCCGCTCATGCCCCCGTAGATGACGATATCCCCCAGTAACCCCCATTCCTCTAACCCCAAAACTCCCCAAAACCCTTTAAAAACCCACAAAACCCCTTAAAAACCCCAAAACTGCCCCAAAATCCCCCATACCGATATCCAGGGTCCACAGATCCCCCAGCCTGCAGCTGCTCATAGCCCCTAGTGTCCCTCACACCTTCCACTCCTCCAAGTTCTCCAGACCCCAAACACCCCCAAACCCCCCCAAATTCCCCCAAATCCCCCCAAAACCCCTTAAAAACCCCAAAACTGCCCCAAAATCCCCCATACCGATATCCAGGGTCCACAGATCCCCCAGCCTGCAGCCGCTCATGCCCCCGTAGATGACGAGGCGCGAGCGCCGCCCGTCGCGCTCCGTGTACACCACGGCCGTGTGGGACTCCCGGGGAGGGGGCAGCACCCCGTAAGTGATGGGGATGTCCCAGGCCAGCACCCCCGAGCCCGGGCGCAGCTCCAGCACGTACAGGTCGTTCAGGTAGCTGAGGAAAGGGATACGGGGTCAGGAGATCCCATAAAAGATCCTAAAAGGGCGGTTGGATGTGTGGGATTGATCTAAAAGGTCCCTTAAATCCCATAAAATGCACCCAAGATGGTCCCAAAAACACCGGGGCCATGGGTGCAGGTGTTCAGATGTCTGTAGAAGGGATTGAGATCTGGACACCCCCAAAAAAAATCCTAAAATACGTGTTTGGATGTGTGGGACTGGCCTAAAAGGGTGACCAGGGACATGGGATTGGCCTAAAAGATTCCTTAAATCCCACAAAATGCACTCAAGATGGTCCCAAAACCACCTGTGTCTATGTGTACAAATGTTTAGATATCCGTAGAAGGGACTGAGAAGACCCCAAAAAAATCCTAAAAGGGTATTTGGATATGTGGGAGTGGCCTAAAAAATCCCTTAAATCCCATAAAATGTACTCAGGATGGCCCTAAAAACACCTGCGTCCACGTGTACAGGTGTTCAGGTATCTGTACAAGGGACTGAGAAAATCTGGGCACCCCAAAAAACCCTAAAAGGGTGTTTGGATATGTGGGACTGTCCTAAAAAGGTGATTTGGAATATGGGATTGGCCTAAAAGGTCCCTTAAATCCCATAAAATGCACTCAAGATGGTCCCAAAACCACCTGTGTCTATGTGTACAAATGTTTAGATATCCGTAGAATGGACTGAGAAGGTCTGGAGACCAAAAAAATCCTAAAAGAGTATTTGGATATGTGGGAGTGGCCTAAAAAATCCCATAAAATGTACTCAGGATGACCCTAAAAACACCTGCGTCCACATATACAGATGTTCAGGTATCTGTACAAGGGACTGAGAAAATCTGGGCACCCCAAAAAACCCTAAAAGGATGTTTGGATATGTGGGACTGTCCTAAAAGGGTGATTTGGAATATGGGATTGGCCTAAAAGGTCCCTTAAATCCCATAAAATGCACTCAAGATGGTCCCAAAATCACCTGTGTCTATGTGTACAAATGTTTAGATATCCGTAGAATGGACTGAGAAGGTCTGGAGACGCCAAAAAAATCCTAAAAGAGTATTTGGATATGTGGGAGTGGCCTAAAAAATCCCTTAAATCCCATAAAATGTACTCAGGATGGCCCTAAAAACACCTGCGTCCACATGTACAGATGTTCAGGTATCTGTACAAGGGACTGAGAAAATCTGGGCACCCCAAAAAACCCTAAAAGGATGTTTGGATATGTGGGACTGTCCTAAAAGGGTGATTTGGAATATGGGATTGGCCTAAAAGGTCCCTTAAATCCCATAAAATGCACACAAAGATGGTCCCAAAAACACCTGTGGCCATGGGTACAGGTGTTCAGGTATCTGTAGAAGGGATTAAGATCTGGACACCCCCAAAAAAAATCCTAAAAGATGTGTTTGGATGTGTGGGACTGGTCTAAAAGGGTAATTGGGAATATGAAATTGCCCTAAAAAGTCCTTTAAATCCCACAAAATGCAGCCAGGATGGTCCCAGTGTCACCCGTACCCCTGTGTGCAGGTGTTTCAGAAAACCAGGAAACCCCAAAAAAACCCCAAAAGGGTGTTTGGATATGTAGGACTGCCCTAAAAGGGTGTTTGGGAACATGGGACACCCCAAAAAGAGTTCTTAAAACCCCTAAAATTCACCCCAAACCATGCTCCTCCACCAGGAATCCCTGAATCCCCCCAAAGATGACCCGAATGTTTTAGGGTCACTCCTGAGCCCCCCAAAAATAAGAAATGTCTCCAAGTCCCCCCATCCCAACCCTATTCCCAAGGTTTTGGGGTGTTCCCCTGCCCTCCCCAAAACTCCCAGGGTTTTGGGATCACCTGTGTGGCCCCACAAGGGTCCCTGAGCTCCCCTAAAAATGATCCCAATGTTTCAGGCTCAACCCCATGCCCCCCAAAATCCCTGTGCCCCCCCCAACCAGGCCCGAGCCCCCTCCCCACATTGATTCCCAAGTTTTTGGGGTGCCCCCAAGGGTTTTTGGGGTGCCCCCCAGGTTTTGGGGTGGCCCCCTAAATGCAATCCCAATGTTTCAGGCTCATCCCCACAACCCCCAAAATCCCTGTGTGCCCCCAAACCCCTTTTCCTCCAGTTATCCCCAGGGTTTTTGGGGTGCCCTGGAGGTTTGGGGTGCCCCCCAGGTTTTGGGGTGGCTCCCTAAATGCAATCCCAATGTTTCAGGCTCATCCCCCACACCCCCCCTAAAATCCCTGTGTGCCCCCAAACCAGCCCCACGCCCCTCTCCCCATTGATTCCCAAGTTTTTGGGGTGCCCCCAAGGGTTTTTGGGGTGCCCCCCAGGTTTTGGGGTGCCCCGTACCGGGGGATGTTGTTTTTGGGGTCCTCGCTGTCGTTGGCCAGCCCCCCGAACAGGTAGCACTTGTTGCCCACCAGGGAGAAGCTGTGGCCCAGCCGGGGGCAAGGGGGGGGCCCGTTTTTGGGGGTCTTCGCCTTCAGCCGCTTCCACTCCCACCTGGAGGCCTGGAACGGGGAGGGGGATGTGGGATTTGGGGAGGGGGTCTGGGATTGGGGGGCACCCAGGGGCATGGGGGACCCCAAAACTGGGGGGTCCAGGTGTTCGGGAGGGTCCCAGGGGGGTTTCCAAGGTGTTTTGGGGGGGTCCCAGGGTGTCTGGAGGGGCTCCCCAGGTATTTGAGGGGGTTTCTGAGGAGGTCTTGGAATTTTTGGGAGGGTCCTGGGGGTTCGCCCATGGTTTGGGGGGGTTCTGGAATATTTTGGGGTGGGTCCTGGGGGGGGAGAGGGTCCTCAGATGTTTGGGGGGTGTTCTGGGGAGTCTGGGGGGCAGTTCCAGGGTATTTGGGGAGGAGAGGGGTGGGTCCCAGGGTTGGGGGGGACTCCCCAGGTGCCCGGGGGGACTCCCCAGGTGCTCAAAGGGGTTCACAGGTGCCCAGGGGGGTTCCCCAGGTGCCCGGGAGGGGTCCCAGGTGCCATGGGGGATTCCCCAGGTTCTCCCCAGGTGCCCAGGGGGGTTCCCAGGTTCTCCCCAGGTGCCATGGGGGGTTCCCCAGGTGCCCAGAGGGGGTCCCAGGTGCTCCGGGGGTTCCCCAGGTTCTCCCCAGGTTCCCAGAGGGGTTTCCCAGGTTCTCCCCAGGTGCCCAGGGGGTTCCCAGGTGCCCAGAGGGGTTCCCCAGGTTCTCCCCAGGTGCCCAGGGGGTTCCCAGGTGCTCCGGGGGTTCCCAGGTTCTCCCCAGGTGCCCAGGGGGGTTCCCCAGGTTCTCCCCAGGTGCCCGGGGGGGGTCCCAGGTGCCCAGGGGGGTTCCCCAGGTGTCCCCCAGGTGCCCAGGAGGGTTCCCCAGGTTCTCCCCAGGTGCCCAGAGGGGTTCCTCAGGTGCCCGGGGGGGGTCCCAGGTACTCTGGGGGTTCCCCAGGTTCTCCCCAGGTGCCCAGGGGGGTTCCCAGGTTCTCCCCAGGTGCCATGGGGGGTTCCCCAGGTGCCCAGGAGGGGTCCCAGGTGCCATGGGGGATTCCCCAGGTTCTCCCTAGGTGCCCAGAGGGGTTCCCCAGGTGCCATGGGGGGGTCCCAGGTGCCCAGGGGGTTCCCCAGGTTCTCCCCAGGTGCCCAGGGGGGTTACCCAGGTTGTCCCCAGGTGCCCAGGGGGGTTCCCCAGGTGCCCAGGGGGGTCCCAGGTGCCATGGGGGGTTCCCCAGGTTGTCCCCAGGTGCCCAGAGAGGGTCCCAGGTGCTCCGGGGGTTCCCCAGGTTCTCCCCAGGTGCCCAGAGGGGTTCCCCAGGTGCCCAGGGGGGTTCCCAGGTGCCCAGGGGGGTTCCCCAGGTTCTCCCCAGGTGCCCAGGTGGTTCCCAGGTGCTCCGGGGGTTCCCCAGGTTCTCCCCAGGTGCCCAGGGGGGTTCCCCAGGTTCTCCCCAGGTGCCCAGGGGGTTCCCAGGTGCCGGGGTACCTGCAGCTCGTAGAGGTCGTTGCTGTACTTGCCGTACTCCACCATGCCCCCGAACACCAGCAGCCGCGTCCCGTCACACACGAAGCCGTAGGCGGCGCAGCCCGGGGGGATGTCCCCCCGCACGGCCGGGATGAACCACTGGTTGGTGGCTGTGGGGACAGAAAGGGGACAGTGACACACTGAGAATGACCCCTGAACCACTGGTTGGTGGCTGTGGGGACAGAAAGGGGACAGTGACACACTGAAAATGATCCCTGAACCACTGGCTGGTGGCTGTGGGGACACAGGGGACAGTGACACACTGAGAATGACCCCTGAACCACTGGTTGGTGGCTGTGGGGACACAGGGGACAGTGACACACTGAGAACAACCCCCTGAACCACTGGCTGGTGGCTGTGGGGACACAGGGGACAGTGACACACTGAGAACAACCCCCTGAACCACTGGCTGGTGGCTGTGGGGACACAGGGGACAGTGACACACTGAGAACAACCCCCTGAACCACTGGTTGGTGGCTGTGGGGACACAGGGGACAGTGACACACTGAAAATGACCCCTGAACCACTGGTTGGTGGCTGTAGGGACACAGAGAGGACACTGAGTGACCCCCTGAACCACTGGCTGGTGGCTGTGGGGACACAGGGGACAGTGACACACTGAAAATGACCCCCTGAACCACTGGCTGGTGGCTGTGGGGACAGAAAGGGAACAGTGACACACTGAAAATGACCACCGAACCACTGGCTGGTGGCTGTGGGGACAGAAAGGGGACAGTGACATGCTGAGAGTGCCCCCCTGAACTACTGGCTGGTGACTGTGGGGACACAGGGGACATTGAAAATGACCCCTGAACCACCGGCTGGTGGCTGTGGGGACACAGAGAGGACACTGAGTGACCCCCTGAACCACCGGCTGGTGGCTGTGGGGACAGAAAGGGGACAGTGACACACTGAGAGTGACCCCTTGACCCACTGGTTGGTGGCTGTGGGGACAAAACAGCGACAGGGGCACGGGGGGGGGTTACCGGGAATGAGCCCCAATCCCATCCCTGGGGGGATCCCCCCTGTGCCCCCCCCATGTTGTACACCTGCAGCTCATCCCCAGTGCCACCCCCACAGGTGCCCCCCCTGGTGCCCACCTGTGTTTTACACCTGCAGCTCATCCCCAATGCCACCCCCACGCCCACAGGTGCCCACCTGTGTTGTACCTGTGCACCCCACGCCCCCAGGTGCCCCCCAGGTGCCCACCTGTGTTGTACCTGTGCACCCCACGCCCCCAGGTGCCCCCCAGGTGCCCACCTGTGTTGTACCTGTGCACCCCACGCCCCCAGGTGCCCCCCAGGTGCCCACCTGTGTTGTAGACGTGCAGCTCATCCCCAATGCCCCCCCAGGTGCCCCCAGGTGCCCCTCAGGTGCCCACGTGTGTTGTAGACGTGCACCCCACGGCCCCAGGTGCCCACCTGTGTTGTACCTGTGCACCCCACACCCCCAGGTGCCCCCCAGGTGCCCACGTGTGTTGTACCTGTGCACCCCACGCCCCCAGGTGCCCACCTGTGTTTTACACCTGCAGCTCATCCCCAATGCCACCCCCACACCCCCAGGTGCCCCCCCAGTGTTGTACCTGTGCACCCCACGCTCCCAGGTGCCCCCCCAGGTGTCCCACGTGTGTTGGACCTGTGCACCCCATGCTCCCAGGTGCCCCCCAGGTGCCCACCTGTGTTGTAAACATGCAGCTCATCCCCAATGCCCCCCCAGGTGCCCCCCAGGTGCCCACCTGTGCTGTACCTGTGCACCCCACGGCCCCAGGTGCCCCCAGGTGCCCACCTGTGTTGTAGACGTGCAGCTCGTCCACGATGCCCTCGTTGCCCCCCCGAAGACCACGATGAGCTCCTTGATGGCCACGGCGCGGTGGCCGTGCCGGGGCCGGGGCACGGGCCCAGCCCAGCCCACCACCCGCTTCCAGCGCGGCTGCAGCGCGGGGGCGCCCGGGGGGCCCGCGGCGGGGACCCCCCCCCGCCCAGGCCTGCCATGCGTCCCCCGCTGCGGTCCTGGGGGGACACGGGGGGTGAGACACGGGGGACACTCCAAAAATCACCAAAATTATCTGAAACCCTCACACTGACAGTGACCATCCCCCGCTGCGGTCCTGGGGGGACACGGGGGGTGAGACACGGGGGACACCCCAAAAATCACCAAAATTAGCTGAAACCTCCCCCACTGCCTGTCCTGGGGGGACACGGGGGGTGAGACACGGGGGACACCCCAAAAATCACCAAAATTAGCTGAAACCTCCCCCACTGATAGTGCTGGGGGGACACGGGGGGTCAGACACGGGGGACACCCCAAAAATCACTAAAATTATCTGAAACCCTCACACTGACAGTGACCACCCCCGCTGCAGTCCGGGGGGGACACGGGGGGTGAGACACGGGGGACACCCCAAAAATCACTAAAATTATCTGAAACCTCCCCCACTGACAGTGACCACCACCCGTTGCGGTCCTGGGGGGACACGGGGGAGTCAGACATGGGGGACACCCCAAAAATCACCAAAATTATCTGAAACCTCCCCCACTGACAGTGACCACCCCCCGCTGCAGTCCTGGGGGGACACGGGGGTGAGATGTGGGGGACACCCCAAAAATCACCAAAATTAGCTGAAACCTCCCCCACTGATAGTGCTGGGGGGATATGGAGGGTCAGATGTGGGGGACACCCCAAAAATCACCCAAATTATCTGACACCTCCCCCACTGCCTCTCCTGGGGGGACACAGGGGAGTCAGACACGGGGGACACGCAAAAATCACCCAAATTATCTGAAACCTCCTCCACTGACAGTGCTGGGGGGACATGGGGGGTGAGACGTGGGGGACACCCCAAAAATCACCCAAAATTATCTGAAACCTCCCCAACTGCCTGTCCGGGGGGACATGGGGAGTCAGACTTGGGGGACACCCCAAAAATCACTAAAATTATCTGAAACCTCCCCCACTGCCTGTCCGGGGGGACATGGGGGGTCAGACACGGGGGACACCCCAAAAATCACCCAAAATTATCTGACACCTCCCCCACTGACAGTGACCACCCCCCGCTGTGGTCCTGGGGGGACACGGGGGGGTGAGACGTGGGGGACACCCAAAAATCACCAAAATTATCTGACACCTCCCCCACTGCCTGTCCTGGGGGGACACGGGGGGGGGGGTCAGACACGGGGAACACCCCAAAAATCACACGAATTATCTGAAACCCCCACACTGCCTGTCCTGGGGGGACACGGGGAGTCAGACATGGGGGACACCCCAAAAATCACCAAAATTAGCTGAAACCTCCCCAACTGCCTGTCCTGGGGGGACACGGGGGGGGTGAGACACGGGGGACACACCAAAAATCACCAAAATTAGCTGAAACCTCCCACACTGACAGTGCTGGGGGGACATGGGGGGTCAGACACGGGGAACACCCCAAAAATCACCCAAATTAGCTGAAACCTCCCCCACTGATAGTGCTGGGGGGACATGGAGGGTGAGACAAGGGGACACCCCAAAAATCACCCAAATTATCTGACACCTCCCCCACTGCCTGTCCTGGGGGGACACGGGGGGGGTCAGACACGGGGGACACCCCAAAAATCACTGAAATTATCTGAAACCCTCACACTGACAGTGACCACCACCCGCTGCGGTCCTGGGGGGACACGGGGGGTGAGATGTGGGGGACACCCCAAAAATCACTAAAATTATCTGACAACTCCCACACTGACAGTGACCACCCCACACTGCAGTCCTGGGGGGACACGGGGGGTGAGACGTGGGGGAGACCCCAAAAATCACCAAAATTAGCTGAAACCTCCCCCACTGATAGTGCTGGGGGGACATGGGGGGTCAGACACGGGGGACACCCCAAAAATCACCCCAAAATTATCTGAAACCTCCCCCACTGCCTGTCCTGGGGGGACACGGGGGGGGGTCAGACACGGGGGACACCCCAAAAATCACCCAAAATTATCTGAAACCCTCACACTGACAGTGACCACCCCCACACTGCCTATCCTGGGGGAACATGGGGGGTGAGACGTGGGGGACACCCCAAAAATCACCCAAATGTAATGGCACCCCAAAAATGAACTGCCCCCCCTCCCGCAACTGCCTGTCCTGGGGGGACATGGGGTGGTGAAATATGTGGGACACCCCAAAAATCACCCAAATTGACTGGCACCCCAAAAATTGCTAAAATGAACTGACACCCCTAATTTCAGTCCTGGAAGGATAAGGGTGAAGTCAGATATAGGGGGACACCCCAAAAATCACCAAAATGTAACTGACACTTCCCCCCCCACCACTGCCTGTCCTGGGGGGGACATGGGGAGGAGTGAGATATTGGGGGACACCCCAAAAATTACCTGACACCCCAAAAATCACTGAAAGTACCTGACCCCCCCCCCCCCCACACACAGCCTGTCCTGGGGGTGGGGTGTGTGCCAGATTTGGGGGATGCCCCAGAAATCCCCAAAATAACCTGCTCCCCCCACCCCAGGTACTGGGGCTAGTCAGGGGGTGGGGGATACCCCAAAAATGACCTGACACCCCCCCCCCACCCGTCCTGGGGGGGAAACACCACAAAACCCCCCCAAAATGACCTGACCACAGCCCTGCTGCCTGTCCTTTGGGGTTTGGACACCCCAAAATCAATAACCTGAAACCCCCCAACGACGGTCAGGGGGGGTCTGGATGTGAGGGTCACCCCAAAAAACCCCCCAAATTAACACTGACCCCCCCCCACACCCATCCAAAGGCGGGTTTGGATATAGAGACCCCCCCCATGGCATTTCTCTGGGGGGGGTGTCCCCAAATCTGGGGGTCAATCCCCTTCTGCACCCCCCCAAAAATCTCCAGGGTCACCTCCGACCCCTCCCCACAAATACCCCAAGGGCTTGACACGCCCTCCCCCCTCACAAATCCCTCGTAGGATGTTTAATTACACCCCCCCACCGCAATTACACCGAAAGAGTTAATTACCCCCCCAGAGCGGGGGGTGTGACAATGGGGGAGGAGTCCACTTGAGGAGGAGGGGAGCATTTATTCCTCCCCGTTAATTAATTTCTTCATTATGCCTCCTCTAAATTACCCCTCCTCACACCGTGACGACCCCCCCCCAAATTATTTATCTCCCTTAAGCTTCATCTCCCCCTCCCCCCCAAATTTCCCCTCAGGCCGTGCCCCCCCATTATCAAACCCCCCCTCCCCCCAAATTATCCCCTCAGACTGTGCCCAAACCCCCCCCTAAATCCCCCCTCAGGCCGTCCCCCCCCTCAAATTCATCTCCCCCCTCCCCAAATCCCCCCTCAGGCCGTGACCCCCCCCTCAAATTCATCTCCCCCCTCCCCAAATCCCCCCTCAGGCCGTCCCCCCCCTCAAATTCATCTCCCCCCTCCCCAAATCCCCCCTCAGGCCGTGACCCCCCCTCAAATTCATCTCCCCCCTCCCCAAATCCCCCCTCAGGCCGTGACCCCCCCCTCCCAAAATGCCCAACCCCCCCCAGCGCTGCCCCTCCCCTCACGCCCCCTCCCCCCCCCTCAGGCCCCTGCGCGCCGCCATCTTGTCTCTGCCCGGGCGGAAAATGGCGGCCGCCTCCTCCCCCCCCACCGCCGCCCCCCCCGCTCACCGCGGCCCCGCGGCCGCCTCCCCCTCCCGGCCCGCGGCCGCTCCCCGATTCCCGGCGGCGGCTCCGGGGGTCGTGCGGCTGCGGCGGCTCCCGGCGCGGGGCTGCGGCTGCGGGCGGAGCGCGGCGGCGGCGGCCCCTCACGCCGCCCTGGGAGCCGCCATCTTGCGCCTGTGTCCGGCGGCCGCTGAGGGTGGGCGGGAAGCGACGGGAGCGGGCGGGGCCAGCGCGGACACGCCCCCTCCGGACCCGGGCGGCGCCATCTTGGCCGGGGACGGGGGGCGACATTGTGGGCAAGGCGGGACGGGAGGAGGCGGCGGCATTTTGGGAGGGGGACCGGGAGGAATTTCACCGCCAAATCGGTGGCCCCCCCGGGTCGGGCCCGGTAGCGGCAAGGCTGGGGCGAACGGCGGAGGGGCGCGGGGGGAACTGTACGGAGCCGCCTGAAGGGGCGCGGCCATGGCGCCAACGGAGGGGGTGTGGTCACGGAAGGGCGTGGCCACGCCCACTCCAACCGCCTCTTAAAGGAGCCGCCCCCCCTTCTTATCCCGCCTTTTACGCGGTTTTCCCTCCTCGCCCCCCCCCCCCCCACCCCGATCGCCGCCATCTCCCGGTGCCGCCCCCTCCCGGCCTTCCCGCATCCCCGGAACCGCTCCCCGGCATTCCCGGCCTCGTCCCCCCACACACACCGAATCCCCCGCGGCCTGGTTGCCGGCGGCGCGGCCCGTTTCCCCGCGGCGCAGCCCTGTACGGAGCGCTCAGCCCGCCATGGGCGCCGCCATCTTGGGCACCCCGCCTCTCCTTGGGTGCCGCCCCCTCCGCAAACCGCGCCCCCTCCCCCTCTTCTCCTTCCCCTGCCGCGGGGCTCCCTCGCTCTCCCCACCGCCCCCCGGAATTAACGGGACGCCGGAGCCGCTCTGAGGCCTCACGGCCCCGCGGATCCGAGCGGTTCAAACGGGCCGGGGACCCCCGGCGCTGCCATCGCCCCCCGCCCCCCCACCCCGGACTCCCAATATGGCGGCGCGCGGGACCCGGATGCGGCGGCGCCTCCCAGGACGGCGCCCCGGGGGCGGCGTGGGGGAAGGACCCGGATGTCCCCTCCCAAGATGGCGCCGGCCAGCCGGCAGAACCGATATTGGGTGTCAGCCCTCACGGGGTCCCCGCGCTCCCTCCCCTCCCTCCCAGCGCTCTCCGCTTCATTCCGCCCTTACCGGGTGCGGCTCCGCTACCGCAGCGGCTCCAAGGCGGCGGAGCGGCCGGTGCCCGGGTGCGCAGGGGAGGGGTCACAAGATGGCGGCGCGCTGCTGCGGGAAGGGGGGGGGGTCCAAGATGGCTCCGCCCGGTGCCCGGATCTTCCTCCTCCTCCTCCTCCTCTTCCTCCTCCTCGCCGCTCGCACCAGATGGCGGCGCCTGCCCGGGACGGGAGCGGAGCTTTGAGCGCTCCCCGCGCTCTTGGCTCAGGCCCCGCCGCCCCCTCCTCTTGTCCCCCCTCCGGAACAACCCCGATGCGGCGCCCCAAGATGGCGCAGGTGGGAGCAGCAGCAGCTCCGCGGCGGCCCAAGATGGCGGCGGCCGCGGGACCCGGATGCGCCGCTCTCCGCGCCGCTCCGCCGCCGCTCCGCACCTGCAGCCACCCGCCGCCCGCCGACCCCGGGCGCCGCTTGCCGCCGCCGCCGCCGCTCGCTCCGGGCCGCCGCCGCCGCGCTGAAAAGCCGAGAAAAGCCCGCCCGCCTCGCCGGCTACTGGCGCTTGGGAGCCGCCATTTTGGACGCGTCTCCTCCACCCGCCACAAAGATGGCGCCCGCCAGTTCCCGGATGGTGGCGCGTAACGGCTGCGGCGCTCACCGCGCGTGCGCGACCGCGCGGGTCGTGACGGCGCATGCGCGGCTTCACATGGGTTTTACGCATGCGCTTTCCCCGCCTTTCCCGTAACGGAATTTTTGTTCAAACACCCGAATTTGGCGCTTTTCGCCCCAGTTTTGCCCTTCCGGGACCCCAAAATGCTCCAGGGGGGTGGGGAGAAAGGAAGAGGGGGAGAGGTTCCTCAGCAAGGGGTTCGGGATGAAGATCCGAGAGTTTGGGGAGGTTTTGGGGAAGATTTAGGGGGTTTTGGGGTGTCCTCACCTCAGGCTCAGGTGTGAAACAGCCCCAGGTGTGACAATGAATTCTCAGGCGTGACAATAAAATCCAGGTGTGAAAATAAACCCCAGGTGTGACAATAAACTCCAGGTGTGACAATAAATCCCAGGTGTGACAATAAATCCCAGGTGTGACAATGGATTCCAGGTGTGACAATGAACCCCAGGTGTGACAATAAAATCCAGGTGTGACAAAGAACCCCAGGTGTGACAATGGATTCCAGGTGTGACAATAAATCCCAGGTGTGACAATAAAATCCAGGTGTGACAATGGATTCCAGGTGTGACAATAAAATCCAGGTGTGACAATGGATTCCAGGTGTGACAATAAAATCCAGGTGTGACAATGAACTCCAGGTGTGACAATAAATTCCAGGTGTGACAAAGAACCCCAGGTGTGACAATAAATCCCAGGTGTAACAATGAACCCCAGGTGTGACAATAAATCCCAGGTGTGACAATAAATTCCAGGTGTGACAATGGATTCCAGGTGTGACAATAAAATCCAGGTGTGACAATGGATTCCAGGTGTGACAATAAAATCCAGGTGTGACAATGAACTCCAGGTGTGACAATAAATTCCAGGTGTGACAAAGAACCCCAGGTGTGACAATAAATCCCAGGTGTAACAATGAACCCCAGGTGTGACAATAAATTCCAGGTATGACAATAATCTCCAGGTGTGACAATGAACCCCAGGTGTGACGCGGATCCCCCTGAGGGTCCGGGGAGCGGGTTCGGTGTTTGGGGGATTTTGGGGAGGGGGTTGGAGCCCCTGCCCCGGCCAGAAATGAGTCTGGGGGTGCCCCGGTCCTTTTGGGGGGAGTGCTGGAGGTTCCATTTCCTCCCAGTCCATCCCAGTTCATTCCCAGTTTATCCCAGCCTCTCCCAGTTCATACCAGTTTATCTCAGTTCATCCCAGTGCCTCCCAGTTTATCCCAGTCCCTCCCAGACCATCCCAGTTCCCTCCCAGCCCCTCCCAGTTCATCCCAGTCCCTCACAGTTTATCCCAGTCCCCTCCCAGTTTATCCCAGTCCCCTCCCAGTCCCTCCCACTCCCCTCCCAGTTCCCTCCCAGTTTGTCCCAGTCCCTCCCACTCCCCTCCCAATCCCTCCCAATTTATCCCAGTCCCCTCCCAGTCTCTCCCAGACCATCCCAGTTCCCTCCCAGTCCCTCTCAGTCCCTCCCAATTTATCCCAGTTTATCCCAGTCCCTCCCAATCCCTCCCAATTTATCCCAGTTTATCCCAGTCCCCTCCCAGTCCCTCCCAGTTTATCCCAGTCCCCTCCCAGTCCCTCCCAGTTTGTCCCACTCCCCTCCCAGCCCCTCCCAGTTTATCCCAGTCCCTCCCAGTTTATCCCAGTCCCTCCCAGTTTATCCCAGTCCCTCCCAGTTTATCCCAGTCCCTCCCAGCCCCGCCTCCTCCACCCGGGAGGTCCCGCCCAGGCCCCGCCCCCGCCGCCATCTTGAGCGTGGCGGAACCGGGGGTGGCAAAGGGGCGGGGCCTTAACGATGACGTCATCGGGGTGATGACGTCGTACGTGAGAATGGCGTCGTGGGGTGACGTCAGAGCTTCCGGGGCGCTCCCGAGGGCGGGGGGGGCACCTGGGAGCAGGTGAGGTCCCATGAGGGGGTCAGTGACGTCATCGGAGGGACTCCAGTGACGTCATCGGAGGTAACCCGGTGACGTCATTGAAGGGAACCTGGTGACGTCATCCAGGTGATCTGTGGGGACATCCCTGATCCACCCTCCCGACCCCCCTGGGGACCCCGAAATCAGCACCCGGGGACCCCAAAAGCCATCGGGGGGTCCCAAATCCACCTGGGGGGACCCAAAATCACCTGGGGGGGTCCCAAATCCACCTGGGGGGGTCCCAAAATCACCTGGGGGGGTCCCAAATCCACCTGGGGGGTCCCAAATCCACCTGGGGGGACCCAAAATCACCTGGGGGGGGTCCCAAATCTACCTGGGGGGTCCCAAATCCACCTGGGGGGACCCAAACTCACCTCGGAGGGTCCCAAAATCACCTCGGGGGGTCCCAAAATCACCTTGGGGGTCCCAAATCCACCTGAGGGATCCCAAACTCACCTCGGAGGGTCCCAAAATCACCTCGGGGGGTCCCAAAATCACCTTGGGGGTCCCAAATCCACCTGGGGGGACCCAAAATCACCTGGGGGGTCCCAAACTCACCTGGGGGGGTCCCAAATCCACCTGGGGGGGTCCCAAAATCACCTGGGGGGTCCCAAATCCACCTGGGGGGTCCCAAAATCACCTGGGGGGGTCCCAAATCCACCTGGGGGGACCCAAAATCACCTTGGGGGTCCCAAGTCCACCTGAGGGGTCCTAAACTCACCTGGGGGGGTCCCAAAATCACCTGGGGGGGTCCCAAATCCACCTTGGGGGTCCCAAATCCACCTGGGAGGACCCAAACTCAGCACACGTCGGGGTCAAAATCCACGCAGGACCCCCAAAATCTTCCTGGAGGAACCCAACCTCAGCAGCCCGGGATCCTAAACCTCACCTGGGGGTTCCCAATGCACCTGGACGGACACAGCCCCACCTGGGGAGAGCCTAAAATCAACTCCTGCACGGCCGAAAAGCACTCGGGAACCCCAAAATCCACCTGGGCACCCCAAAATCCACCTGGGGACTCCAAAATCAGCCCATTGGGACCCCAAAATCCACCTGGGGACTCCAAAATCCACCTGGGGACTCCAAAATCCACCTGGGGACTCCAAAATCAGCCCATGGGGAGCCTAAAATCCACCTGGGGAACCTAAAATCCACCTGGGGACCCCAAAATCCACCCGGGGACCCCAAAATCAGCCCATGGGGAGCCTAAAATCCACCTGGGGACCATAAAGTCAGCCCATTGAGACCCCAAAATTTACCTGGGGACCCCAAAATCAGCCCATGGGAAGCCCAAAATCCACCTGGAGACCCTAAAATCCACCTGGGGACCCCAAAATCAGCCCATGGGGAGCCCAAAATCCACCTAGGGACCCTGAAGTCCACCTGAGGACCCCAAAATCCACCTGGGGACCCCAAAATCAGCCCATGGGAAGCCCAAAATCCACCTGGAGACCCTAAAATCCACCTGGGGACCCTGAAGTCCACCTGGGGACTCCAAAATCCACCTGGGGACCCAAAAATCAGCCCATGGGGAGCCCAAAATCAGCCCATGGGGTCCCCAAATAAACCGGGGAGCCTCCAAACACCAGAAGCACCTGGGGGGGATTTGTGGGGGAAATTCTGGGGGATTCTGGAGGGGATTTTGGGGGCGATTTTTGGAGGGGTTTTGAGGGGATACCATGGGATTTTGGGGGCAATTTTGGGGGGATTTCTGGAGGGATTTTAGGGGGATCAAGGGGGATTTTAGGGGAAATTTTGGGGGGATTTCCGGAGGGGTTTTGAGGGGATCTGGTAGGGATATTTGTGGGGGGATTTTGGAGGGATGTGGGCAGGGATTTTAGGAAGATTTTAAGGGGGATTTTTGGGGAGGTTTTTGGGGAGATGTGGGTGGGATTTTAGGAGGGATCTGGGCGGGATTTTAGGAAGATTTTATAGGGGATTTTTGGGGAGGTTTTTTGGGGATCTGGGAGGGATTTTAGGGGGGATTTTTGGGGAAGTTTTGGGGGATCTGGGCGGGATTTTAGGGGGGATTTTTGGGGAAGTTTTGGGGGATCTGGGCGGGATTTTGGGGGGGATTTTTGGGGAGGTTTTAGGGGATCTGGGCAGGATTTTAGGCGGGATTTTTGGGGATGTTTTGGGGGATCTGGGCGGGATTTTAGGGGGGATTTTTGGGGAAGTTTTAGGGGATCTGGGCGGGATTTTAGGCGGGATTTTTGGGGATGTTTTGGGGGATCTGGGCGGGATTTTAGGGGGGATTTTTGGGGGGACCTGGGTCCGGATTTTCCGGGGGGATCCGTGCGCGGAGCCAAAGAAGCGGCAGAGGCGGCTGAGGGTTACACAGATTTATAATCGCTGGATCACGCGCAGCAGCAGCAGCAGCAGCACAGACACAGACCCGGGGGGGGGGGGGGGGGGGGGGGGCGGAATTTGGGGGTGGGGGGGGGGGGGTGTCTAAATTGGGGGGGAGGGGCGGCGCCGTGGGACCACCCCCCCCCCCACCCCCACCCAAAAACAACCGACACCGAGGGGCTTTTCCGGAACTTTATAAGGCAAAAACGTCTCGAGAGAATAAATAGGTGGGGGGTGGGGGGGCCCCCCAAAATTTACCCCCCCCCCCTCCGTGGTGGTGGCTGCGCCCCCCACGCCCCCCGGGACCCCTCCCCCACGTGGGCCCCTCCCCCTTTTTGGGGTTCGCTCTCTCTGGCCGCCCCTCCCCCCCCGTTATTGCCGTGAGGAGCCGGGGGGGGGTCGGGGACCCCCGGGGGGGGGGGATGGAAGAACGGGGGGGGGGCACAAAGGGGGGGCGACCCCTCCCCCTCCCCCCCCCGGGTGGGTAAAGTGCAGGACGGGGACCCCTCCCCCACCCGGGATGGGACTGGGGGGGGGGGGGCGGGTGGGGGAGGGGCAGAACGACCCCCCCCCCCCTCCCCCCAGGGTGAAGTGGATCGCCCCGTGCTCGCTCCTGATTGGCTCGAGACCAGATCCCGGCCCCGCCCAGCTCACTCCTGATTGGTTCCCGATCGGATCCCACCCGCGTTTCTGATTGGCTCTGTACCAGATCCCAGCTCCACCCATGGTCAGTTCTGATTGGCTGTGGACGGGATCCCAGCCCTGCCCAGCTCGATCATGATTGGCTCTTTACCGGTCCCACTCTTGCCCCTGATTGGCTCCTGACCAGATCACACCCTCAATTTTCATTGGCTCCAGACTGGATCCCAGCTCTGCCCATTCTGACTCGTGATTGGCCGCGCCTGGATCCCACCCTTCCTCCTGATTGGCTCCCACCATTCCCACGGCCTGTCCTGATTGGCCGCGCCTGGATCCCACCCCTCCAGGGCCGAGCAACCCCATTGGGCGGGGGCCGGACCCGCCCCTCCAATCCAAACCACTCCTGATTGGATCCCGGCCGGGCCCCGCCCCCGCCCAGAGTCGCCTGGGGCCAGGGCCGGCCCCGCCCCCACAGGATCTCAGCTCTGATTGGACGGCGCCGACCCTACCCGCTCCCTGATTGGCTCATGACTCGACCACGCCTCCGTGCGGGGGGATCCAGAATCCTCCCCACCCCCCTCTGTTCCCCCTCCGGATCGCGGCTCCTGATTGGCCAAACACTGGATCCCAGCTGAACCCGAGGCTGCTCCTGATTGGCTCCAAGTCTGATCTCGCTTCTCCCGATTGGCTCCACTCCAGGTCCGGCACCCACAGAGCCGCCCCCATTGGCCAAAGGCCAGGCCCCGCCCCCTCCCAATCCTGCCCTGCCTGATTGGCTGCAGACACCAGATCCCGCACAGACTGGTAGCTGCTGATTGGCTCAAAATCCGACCCCCAATAAAATCACACCTGATTGGCTCAACACCAGACCCCCTCCTCCTCAGTCGCTCCTGATTGGTTCCACACTGGATCCCACCCCTGCCCAACTCAGCTCCTGATTGGCTCAGCCCCAGATCCCGGCTGAACCCATCGCTCCTCTTGATTGGCTCCACACCAGACCCCGCCCCCTGACGCCGCACCCCCTTCTCCTGATTGGCTCCACGCTGGATCCCTGCCCCTGATTGGCCGCGGCCTCGGCCCCGCCCCCCTCTTCAGCAGCGCCGCTCGCCATTGGCCGCTGGCCGGATCCCGGCCCCGCCCCCTCCCCTCCCCCATAGTGCAAATGGTTCCCACGGGCGGAAAACGCGAACGGAACTGGAAGAACGAGAAAAGCGGCGCCGGGGGAGGGGGGAAGACGCGGCCCCGCCCCCCCAAAAAACAACCCCCACCCCCCAACCCCGCCCAACCTCGTGGGGGGGGCCCAGGAGACCCCCCCCCTCCAAAAGTGCAAAGTGGGGGGGTCCGGGGTCCCTCGCTGTGCTTGTCGGTAATAAAAATCCGGGGGGGACGCGGGGGGGAGGGGCGGGAAACCCATGGGGGGGGGGGCGCTCCTGGTGGGGGAGGGGGGGTCCCCGCTGCCTCGTGAAAGGGGGGGGGTGGGTAGGGCGGGGAGGGGGGCCCGTCCGTGTGTCCGTCCGTCCGTCCGTCCGTCCGTGCGTCCCCCGCGGCGGCTCACAGTCAGCTGACCCGCTCGGGCACAGGCGTCCGCGTGTCCACCGGCTCCTCGCGGGCCGGGGGCCGCGGCACGGCCACGCTGGGGGGGGCGGGGGCGGCGGCGGCGCCGACGAGGACGACGAGGAGGAGGAGGAGGAGGAGGAGGATGAGGAGGATGAGGAGGTGGAGGAAGAGGAGGCAGAGTCTTTGTGCTCGGGCTCCCCTCGGTGTTTGTAGGGCGGCGACGGCGGCGGGGGCTGAGTCTTAGGGGGCTCCTTGGCGCAGCCGTCGGGGGCCGCGGGACCCCCCCTCTGCTCCGAGCACCCGCTCAAGTCCTGGGGGGGCGGCGGCGGCGGCGGCGGGGGCGGCGGGGCGGGGGGGCTGGCGCTGTCCTTGGGGCTGCTCTGGGGGGGCTCCGGCGGCGGCGGCGGCGGCGGCGGGGGCGCGGGGGGAGCCCCCCGACCCTTGGGGCTGCCCTCCTTGCTGCGCCGCCCGGGGCTGCGGGCGCTGCGGGGGCCGCGGGGGCCCGGCGGGGTCGGCGGCGGCCGCGGCGTCGTCGTCGTGGCGGTCGCGGCGCCCGCCGTCGTCACCGGTTCCACCACCACCGTCTCCCTCGTCTTCCTCTTCTTGATGGGCAGCACGGTCTCCTGCACGGCCGGGGGAGTCGTCGCCTTCTTGTCGGGGCCGCCCGGCCCCCCCGGCCCCGTTGCCCCCGCCGGTTTGCGCCCGCGTTTCTTGGGCACGGCCGGACTGTCCGGCTCGGCCCGGCGCTTGCGGCCCGGCCGCCGCGGGGCCGGCGGGGCAGCGGGGCCCGGCTGGCCCGGGGAGAACGGCATCTTGACCAGCAGCTTGCCCGGCGGCTTCTCCAGCGCCCGCTTGGCCGCGGAGCCCCCTTCGGACACGGCGGCGGCCGCCTTGGGCCGGGCGCCGCCGCCGCCGCCGCCGCTGCCCTTGGGCCGCCCGCGGCCGCGGCCGGTGCCGGGGCCTTTGGGCGATTTGGGCTTCTTGGGCGGGCGCTGCTCGCGGCGCGACGGGCTGCCCCGGCCGGTCACGGTGAAGTCGAAGTCGTTGGGGTCCAGCGAGGTGTCCCCCACCTTCTCGAAGTAGGCGATCAGCTCCACCTTGGAGCGGAAGGCTTTTCCCTGCGGGCTGCGGACGGAGAGCGAGCGGTCAGCGAGCGGTCAGCGGCGATGACCACACCCCGATTCTCCGGCCAACCCCCCACCACGACGCGTGCCGGGGCCTCACTTGATCAGGTAGACGTCGTACTTGCCGGCCGAGCGGCCGGACTTGCGCTGCTTCAGCTTGCGCGTCCAGCCCTCGGGCAGCGTGGGGTCGTCGTACATGGGCCCGCGGTCGCGGATGATGGAGCGCCGCTGCTTCGGCGACGCCGACGCCTCCGGGGCCGCCGGCGCCGCCCCGGCCCCCTCTGAGCTCTCGGCCTTGCCGGCCTCGGCGGGCTCGGCCGCGGGCTGCTCCGGCTCCTTGCGCTCCTTCTTGGGCTTCTTGGCCTTGGGCGGCCGCTGCAGGTTCTCCTCGGACTTCTCCTCCCTGTGGGGACACGCAGCGGTCAGCGGGGGCACGGGGACAGGGGCAGGGATGGACGCACGGACGTGAGGGGCACGGGGCTGCGGCCACGCGAGTCGCTGGGTGTGGGAGGGGTCAGTGCTGGGCTCCGGACACGGCACTGGTCAGTGTTGGACACACAGACAGGGCCCTGGACGCACGGACAGGGCCCTGGACACAGTGCTGGTCAGTGCTGGACACACAGACAGGGCCCTGGACGCACGGACAGGGCCCTGGACACAGTGCTGGTCAGTGCTGGACACACAGACAGGGCCCTGGACACAGTGCTGGTCAGTGCTGGACACACGGACAGGGCCCTGGACACGGCGCTGGTCAGTGCTGGACACACGGACAGAGCCCTGGACACAGTGCTGGTCAGTGCTGGACACACGGACAGAGCCCTGGACACAGTGCTGGTCAGTGCTGGACACACGGACAGGGCCCTGGACGCACGGACAGGGCCCTGGACCCAGCACTGGACACACGGACAGGGCCCTGGACACATGGACAGAGCCCTGGACACAGCGCTGGTCAGTGCTGGACACACGGACACTGACAGACACAGGGACACAGCCCAGTGAGCTCCCGGACACAGCGTTGGTCAGTGCTGGACACACCAATAGGATCCCACGACTCTTTGGACATGGTGCTGGTCAGCACTGGACGCATGAACCCAATGGACACACGGACACAGACTCGCTGGACACATGGACCAGGCCCTGCAACTCTCCAGACGCAGCATTGGTCAGTGCTGGTTGCATGGACCAGATGGACACATGGACACAGCCCTGGGGATCCCTGGACACAGCACCGGTCAGTGCTGGACACACGGACACTGACAGACAGGGCCCTGCACCTCTCCGGACACGGCACCGGTCAGTGCTGGACACACGGACACTGACAGACAGGGCCCTGCACCTCTCTGGACACGGCACCGGTCAGTGCTGGACACACGGACACTGACAGACAGGGCCCTGCACCTCTCCGGACACGGCACTGGTCAGTGCTGGACACACGGACACTGACAGACAGGGCCCTGCACCTCTCCGGACACAGCACCGGTCAGTGCTGGACACACGGACACTGACAGAAGGGCCCTGCACCTCTCTGGACACGGCACCGGTCAGTGCTGGACACACGGACACTGACAGACAGGACCCTGCACCTCTCTGGACACGGCACTGGTCAGTGCTGGACACACGGACACTGACAGACAGGGCCCTGCACCTCTCCGGACACGGCACCGGTCAGTGCTGGACACATGGACACTGACAGACAGGGCCCTGCACCTCTCCGGACACGGCACTGGTCAGTGCTGGACACACGGACGGGCCCCGCATCTCTCTGGACACAGCACCGGTCAGTGCTGGACACACGGACAGGGCCCCGCATCTCTCTGGACACAGCACCGGTCAGTGCTGGACACACGGACAGGGCCCCGCATCTCTCTGGACACAGCACTGGTCAGTGCTGGACACACGGACAGGGCCCTGCATCTCTCTGGACACAGCACTGGTCAGTGCTGGACACACGGACAGGGCCCCGCATCTCTCTGGACACAGCACCGGTCAGTGCTGGACACACGGACACTGACAGACAGGGCCCTGCACCTCTCCAGACATGGCACTGGTCAGTGCTGGACACACGGACGGGCCCCGCATCTCTCTGGACACAGCACTGGTCAGTGCTGGACACACGGACAGGCCCCGCATCTCTCCGGACACAGCACCGGTCAGTGCTGGACACAGACCCCGCCGGACACACGGATGCAGCACCGCAGCTCCCTGGACACGGCACTGGTCAGTCCCGGCTGCACAGATGGACAAACGGACAGGACCGGACACACGGACACGGCACCGAATTGGCCAAAGCAGGGGATGGGCCTGGCCAGAGCCAGGACAAGGAGGAGGAGGAGGAGGAGGAGGAAGGAGGGGCAGCCCGGACCGGCGGGAATTACGGCCGCGGCCGGAATGCCATCCCAGCGCTGGTCAGTCGGCGGTGTGGGGGGCACGGAGGGGACGGGGGCTCGGAGTGGACACCGGACGTCCCCAAAGCCCCGTCCGGGCTCGGCCGGACTAAAACCAGCCCTGGGGGCCGTGGTCAGCGCAGGGCTGTCACCGGGGCTGTCACCGGACCCCCGTGTCGGTGTCACCGGGGACGGGACCCTCGTTAGGGGGGGATTTGGGGTGGGGTGGGACCCCCGTCCTCGGTGTCACCGCTGCCACCGGCGCGGGGGTCCCGTCCTGGCGAGGAAACACACACAGGTGAGGCTCGGGGAGGGGCGGGACCCCCACCGTGGGGTCGGTCATGGGGAGGGGGATGCAGCCCCCCAGGACCCCCTCCCCAGCGCTGGGGGTCCCCACGGTGACACCCTGGACATCAGGAGAGCCCCCCGACCCCTCCCCACCGAGAGGGGAGCACGGCCGGGACCCCCCAGCCCCATCCTGGGGCTAAAAGTCACAAAAACGGCACCAAAAAAATTTGGGAAGGGGCGTGGGAATGGCGGGATGAGGGGGACTGGGGACAAGGGGTGACCCCCAGGGACTCCCCGACATGTCCCATGGTCGGGGGGCTGAGGTGGCCCTGGGTGGTCTCTTGGTGGCCCTGGGGGGTCCCTGGGAGGTCCCAGAGGGGTCTGGGGTGGCCCTGGTGGCCCCAGGGTTGAGGATCCCAAGGGGGTCTTGGGGTGGGCACAACCCCGGGCACAGCAAAGGTGGGCGTGAGACCCCAGATTTTGGGGTGTTCCGGGGAAATTTGGATAATTCTGGCAACATTTGGGAAATTTAGGGATGATTTGTGGGATTTCGGGGCGTGAGGGCAGTTTTAGGGCAATTCCAGGTGGGATTTGGGGGAATTTGGGGGGACTCGGAGGGGCCGCGGGAGCGCGGCTGTTTTGGGGGAATTTGAGGCGTTTTTGGGAGCAGCATGAGGGGAACATTTGAAGCAACTTTGAGGCGATTCTGGGTATTTTGGGGCTGTTGTATTTTGGGGGAATTCAGGGTATTTTGGGGTAACTCGGGGAGTTTGGGGGCGCTGCATGAGTGCAGCAATTTGGGGAAATTTGGGGGATTTTTGGGTAAATGGAGTGTTTGGGGTGTGCTGCCTGAGCAGCGTTTTGGGCAATTTTGGGTATTTTGGGGTGGCGCACGAGCAGAAAATTTTGGAGCAATTCAGGGGATTTTAGGGTAAATCGAGAGGATTTGGGACACGGCGTGAGGAGCAGTTTGGGGCAATTTTGGGTATTTTGGGGCGCAGCATTTTGGGATAATTCAGGGGGTTTGGGGGCGCAGCGTGAACAGCGGTTTGGGGCGTTTTCAGGTATTTTGGGGTGCATCATTTTGGGGCAGTTTGGGATAATTTGGGGCATCACGTGCATGCAATAATTTGAGGCAGTTTTGGGGTGCAGCATTTTGGGGAAATTCCGGTTATTTTGGGGTAACCCGGGGTGTTTTGGGGCACCACGTGAGTGCGAAAGTTCGGGGCAAATTTGGGTATTTTGGGGCGCAGCGCAGGCGTAACATTTTGGGGTGACTCGGGGTGTTTTGGGGCGACTCGGGGTGGGTTTCGGGGTGACTCTGGAGTGGGTTTTGGGGTGACTTCAGGAGGGTTTTGGGGTGACTTCGGGGTGGGTTTTGGGGTGACTTCGGGAGGGTTTTGGGGTGACTTCAGGAGGGTTTTGGGGTGACTCCGGGGTGGGTTTCGGGGTGACTTCAGGAGGGTTTGGGGGTGACTTCGGTGTGGGTTTCGGGGTGACTTCTCTGGGGTGGGTTTTGGGGTGACTTCAAGAGGGTTTTGGGGTGACTTCAGGAGGGTTTTGGGGTGACTTCGGGGTGGGTTTTGGGGTGACTCCGGGGTGGGTTTCGGGGTGACTTCAGGGTGGGTTTCGGGGTGACTCCGGGGTGGGTTTTGGGGTGACTTCAGGAGGGTTTTGGGGTGACTCCGGGGTGGGTTTTGGGGTGACTTCAGGAGGGTTTCGGGGTGACTTCGGGGTGGGTTTCAGGGTGACTTCAGGAGGGTTTTTGGGTGACTTCGGGGTGGGTTTTGGGGTGACTCCGGGGTGGGTTTCGGGGTGACTTCAGGGTGGGTTTCGGGGTGACTCCGGGGTGGGTTTTGGGGTGACTTCAGGAGGGTTTTGGGGTGACTCCGGGGTGGGTTTTGGGGTGACTTCAGGAGGGTTTCGGGGTGACTTCGGGGTGGGTTTCAGGGTGACTTCAGGAGGGTTTTTGGGTGACTTCGGGGTGGGTTTTGGGGTGACTTCAGGAGGGTTTCGGGGTGACTTCGGGGTGGGTTTTGGGGTGACTTCAGGAGGGTTTCGGGGTGACTCCGGGGTGGGTTTTGGGGTGACTTCGGGGGGGGTGTCGGGCTAACTCGGGGAGTCACGGGGTGATTTAGGGGGGTTTGGGGTAACTCTGGAAATCCGGGGTGACTCGCGGGGGGTTCGGGGTGGATTTTGGGGCGACTCGGGAAGGGTTTGGGGCGGTTTTTTTGGGTTTTTTTTGCGCGCGGGACGGGCCGGGGGGGTGTGTCCCCTTGTGGGGGGGGGGGTGGGCGGGGGTCCCTGCGAGAGATGGGGGGTCCCCAAATCCCACCCTGACGGGATGGCGACGCACACAGGATTTTGGGGAAGGGGTGTATTTTGGGGGGGGGGGGGTGTCCCCAAATTTCACAGCGGCGCTGAGGATGGGGTTGGAGGGGGGGGGCCGCATTTTGTGGGGCTGGCGGAGGAAAGGGAAGGGAGGTCCCCCCGTGGCGGAGGGTCCCGAGGAAGGCTCGGGGGGTCCCACCGAGGGTTCCCCGGAGCCGGGGGGCTCCTCCCGCCCCCCGGGGGGGCCGCGGCCGCTCGTGACGCACTCGCGGCGCTCGCAGCCCCCCCCCAGCCCTCACACACACACACACACCCCCCCCGCCCGCCATCCCCGGTTCCCGCCCGGCCCGTGAGGGGAAGGAAAAGGGGATGTGGGGGGGGGGGGGGGGCGTGAGGGAGAGAGGAGGGGGGGGGCGTCGCCCCGTGCGCGCGCGCGCGCGAGACCCCCCCCCCCCCCCCCCCACCGGCTCTCCGCTCCCTCACAGCTTTCCCCAACAGCCGCCGCGGCCCCCCCCCGGCCCCGCCGCCCCCTCCTCACTCACAGCCGCCCCTCGTCGCCGCTCGGCGCCGCCGCCGCCATTTTCTTCGCAGCGAAGAACCCGCGGGGGGGGGGGGGGGGGGGAAGCTGAGGGGGGGGGCCGGGAGGGGGGGGGCGGGAGGGGGGGGGGGCGGCCCGGACCGAGCGGCGACGGGAACCCGGAGCGGCGCTGGCCCCGCCCCTCCGCCCGGCGCTGATTGGCGGAGCGCACCGTCGGTCAAGGCGTCGGCGCGCGGCGATTGGGCGGCGGGGCCGCCCTCCGGGGGCGGGGCCGGGGCGCTCGCGGCGGGCCGTTGGAATTGGCGGGAAGCGCTGTCAGTTACGGGGGGCGGGGTCGGCGGAGCGCGCGCGGCCGCTCATTGGGCCCCGCGCCGGGACGCCGGGTGCTGATTGGCTGTAGGGGACGTCGGTCAAGAGACGGCGGAGGGGGCGTGGCCTGGGCCCCCCCGCGCTGTGAAGGGTTTGAAATCCAACGGCCGTAACGGTCCGTGAGGCCACGCCCCCGGCCACGCCCCCGCGAGGCCACGCCCCGACCACGCCCCGCCCGCCCCGGGTCCCGCTGCCCCAGCACGGGGAGAACTGGGACCAGTATGGGGAGAACTGGGACCAGTACGGGGCAACTGGGACCAGGACGGGGAGAACTGGGACCAGTATGGGAATAACTGGGACCAGTACAGGGAGAACTGGGACCAGTATGGGAATAACTGGGACCAGTACGGGGAGAACTGGGACCAGTACAGGGAGAACTGGGACCAGTACGGGACAACTGGGACCAGTACAGGGAGAACTGGGACCAGTATGGGGAGAACTGGGACCAGTACGGGACAACTGGGACCAGTACGGGGAGAACTGGGACCAGTACGGGGAGAACTGGGACCAGTATGGGAATAACTGGGACCAGTACGGGACAACTGGGACCAGTACAGGGAGAACTGGGACCAGTATGGGGAGAACTGGGACCAGTATGGGAATAACTGGGACCAGTACGGGGAGAACTGGGACCAGTATGGGGAGAGCTGGGACCAGTACGGGGCAACTGGGACCAGTACGGGAATAACTGGGACCAGTACGGGGCAACTGGGACCAGTATGGGAATAACTGGGACCAGTACGGGAATAACTGGGACCAGTACGGGGAGAACTGGGACCAGTATGGGGCAACTGGGACCAGTAGGGGGAGAACTGGGACCAGTATGGGAATAACTGGGACTAGTACGGGACAACTGGGACCAGTACGGGGAGAACTGGGACCAGTACGGGGAGAACTGGGACCAGTATGGGGCAACTGGGACCAGTACGGGGCAACTGGGACCAGTACGGGGAGAACTGGGACCAGTATGGGAATAACTGGGACCAGTACGGGGAGAACTCGGACCAGTATGGGGAGAACTGGGACCAGTATGGGAATAACTGGGACCAGTATGGGGCAACTGGGACCAGTACGGGGAGAACTGGGACCAGTATGGGAATAACTGGGACCAGTACGGGGAGAACTCGGACCAGTATGGGGAGAACTGGGACCAGTATGGGAATAACTGGGACCAGTATGGGGCAACTGGGACCAGTACGGGGAGAACTGGGACCAGTACGGGGCAACTGGGACCAGTACGGGGAGAACTGGGACCAGTATGGGAATAACTGGGACCAGTACGGGGAGAACTGGGACCAGTACGGGGAGAACTGGGACCAGTATGGGGACAACTGGGACCAGTACGGGACAACTGGGACCAGTACGGGGAGAACTGGGACCAGTACGGGGCAACTGGGACCAGTATGGGAATAACTGGGACCAGTATGGGAATAACTGGGACCAGTACGGGACAACTGGGACCAGTACGGGGAGAACTGGGACCAGTATGGGGCAACTGGGACCAGTACGGGGAGAACTGGGACCAGTACGGGGCAACTGGGACCAGTACGGGGAGAACTGGGACCAGTATGGGAATAACTGGGACCAGTACGGGGAGAACTCGGACCAGTATGGGGAGAACTGGGACCAGTATGGGAATAACTGGGACCAGTATGGGGCAACTGGGACCAGTATGGGAATAACTGGGACCAGTACGGGACAACTGGGACCAGTATGGGGAGAACTGGGACCAGTATGGGGCAACTGGGACCAGTACGGGGAGAACTGGGACCAGTATGGGGAGAACTGGGACCAGTACGGGACAACTGGGACCAGTATGGGGAGAACTGGGACCAGTACGGGACAACTGGGACCAGCATGGGGCAACTGGGACCAGTACGGGGCAACTGGGACCAGTACGGGGCAACTGGGACCAGTACGGGAATAACTGGGACCAGTACGGGGAGAACTGGGACCAGTATGGGAATAACTGGGACCAGTATGGGAATAACTGGGACCAGTACGGGACAACTGGGACCAGTACGGGGACAACTAGGACCAGTACGGGAATAACTGGGACCAGTACGGGGACAACTGGGACCAGTACGGGGCAACTGGGACCAGTACGGGGACAACTAGGACCAGTATGGGAATAACTGGGACCAGTACGGGACAACTGGGACCAGTATGGGAATAACTGGGACCAGTACGGGGAGAGCTGGGACCAGCACAGGGAGAACTGGGACCAGTACGGGGCAACTGGGACCAGTACGGGGAGAACTGGGACCAGTACGGGAATAACTGGGACCAGTATGGGAATAACTGGGACCAGTACGGGACAACTGGGACCAGTATGGGGCAACTGGGACCAGTACGGGGACAACTAGGACCAGTATGGGAATAACTGGGACCAGTACAGGGAGAGCTGGGACCAGTATGGGAATAACTGGGACTAGTACGGGACAACTGGGACCAGTACGGGGAGAACTGGGACCAGTACGGGGAGAACTGGGACCAGTATGGGGCAACTGGGACCAGTACGGGGACAAGTGGGACCAGTACGGGACATCAGGGACCAGTATGGGGATCGTGGCCACCAGTCCTGGACCAGTACAGGCACCACAGACTCCAGTGCAGGACCAGTATGGGGACAACTGAGACGAGTACAAGACCAGTAGAGGCACCAGTGCCACCAGTATGGCACCAGTATGGGCACTGCAGCCACCAGTAAAGAACCAGTATGGCACCAGTATGGGCACTGCAGCCACCAATAAAACCAGTATGGCACCAGTATGGGCACTGCAGCCACCAGTACGGGGACCAGTATGGAACCAGTATGGGCACTGCAGCCACCAGTAAAGAACCAGTATGGCACCAGTATGGGCACTGCAGCCACCAGTATGGAGACCAGTATGGAACCAGTATGGGCACTGCAGCCACCAGTAAAGAACCAGTATGGCACCAGTATGGGCACTGCAGCCACCAGTAAAACCAGTATGGCACCAGTATGGGCACTGCAGCCACCAGTATGGGGACCAGTATGGCACCAGTATGGGCACTGCAGCCACCAGTAAAGAACCAGTATGGCACCAGTATGGGCACTGCAGCCACCAGTATGGGGACCAGTATGGCACCAGTATGGGCACTGCAGCCACCAATAAAACCAGTATGGCACCAGTATGGGCACTGCAGCCACCAGTACGGAGACCAGTATGGAACCAGTATGGGCACTGCAGCCACCAGTAAAGAACCAGTATGGCACCAGTATGGGCACTGCAGCCACCAGTAAAGAACCAGTATGCCACCAGTATGGGCACTGCAGCCACCAGTATGGGGACCAGTATGGCACCAGTATGGGCACTGCAGCCACCAATAAAACCAGTATGGCACCAGTATGGGCACTGCAGCCACCAGTAAAGAACCAGTATGGCACCAGTATGGGCACTGCAGCCACCAGTACGGAGACCAGTATGGAACCAGTATGGGCACTGCAGCCACCAGTAAAGAACCAGTATGGCACCAGTATGGGCACTGCAGCCACCAGTACGGAGACCAGTATGGAACCAGTATGGGCACTGCAGCCACCAGTAAAGAACCAGTATGGAACCAGTATGGGCACTGCAGCCACCAGTAAAACCAGTATGGCACCAGTATGGGCACTGCAGCCACCAGTAAAGAACCAGTATGGCACCAGTATGGGCACTGCAGCCACCAGTACGGAGACCAGTATGGAACCAGTATGGGCACTGCAGCCACCAGTAAAGAACCAGTATGGCACCAGTATGGGCACTGCAGCCACCAGTACGGAGACCAGTATGGAACCAGTATGGGCACTGCAGCCACCAGTAAAACCAGTATGGAACCAGTATGGGCACTGCAGCCACCAGTAAAACCAGTATGGCAAGGACGGCCACCAGTCCGGCCACTGTGGCCACCAGTTTGCTCACGGTGCCCCCAGTCCGGAGCGGGGTGGGGGAGGGCGGGGGATGAGCGGGGATGGAGCTCTAATCCCCCCTCCCCCACCCCCGGCCCCTCCCGACCCCCCCCCCGGACCACCCCCCAACCTCCCCGACCCCCTCCCCAATATGGGACCCCCTCCCAAACCCCCTCTGGACACCCCCAAACCCCCCCGGACCCCCCATCCCCCCCAGTCCATGGGTTCCTCTCCCCTCCCCCCAACTTTTTTCCACCCCCCCTCCCCGTTTCGGGGGGTCCCACCCCCGCCCCCTCCCCCCCCCCGGATCGGGGCCACCTCCGGGGGGATTGTCCCTAATCCCGGCCACCCGTGACCCCCCCGGGATTAGGGGGACACCTGGGGGGGGTCCCCAGAGGGACCCTGGGACATGTAGTCCCCCCCTTGGGGGGGGGGGTGGAGGGCAAGGAACCCCGCAAATGTCAGCCGGGACCGCCCAAAATCCCCCGGGACCCCCCAAATGATCCCCGGGACCGCCCAAATTCCCCCGGGACCCCCCAAATGTCAGCCGGGACCGCCCAAAATCCCCCGGGACCCCCCAAATGTCAGCCGGGACCACCCAAAATCCCCCGGGACCCCCCCAAATGTCAGCCGGGACTGCCCAAAATCCCCCGGGATCCCCCAAATGATCCCCGGGACCACCCAAAATCCCCCGGGACCCCCCAAATGATCCCCGGGACCACCCAAAATCCCCCGGGACCGCCCAAATGATCCCCGGGACCACCCAAAATCCCCCGGGACCCCCCAAATGATCCCCGGGACCGCCCAAAATCCCCCGGGACCACCCAAATGTCATCCGGGACCACGCAAAATCCCCCGGGACCCCGCAAATGTCAGCCGGGACCGCCCAAAAGCCCCCGGGACCCCCCAAATGTCAGCCGGGACCGCCCAAAATCCCCCGGGACCCCCCAAATGATCCCCGGGACCGCCCAAAATCCCCCGGGACCCCCCAAATGTCAGCCGGGACCGCCCAAAATCCCCCGGGACCCCCCAAATGATCCCCGGGACCACCCAAAATCCCCCAGGACCGCCCAAATGTTACCCGGCCCCCCCAAAATCCCCCGGGACCACCAAACGCCATTCTGCACCCCACCAGGGTGGGGCAGAGACCCCCCCCAAATGTCACCCGGGACCCCCAAAATGTCCCCTGAGACCCTCCAAAATCCCCCGGGAACCCCCAAATGTCACCCGGGACCCCCAAAATGTCCCCTGAGACCCTCCAAAATCCCCCGGGAACCCCCAAATGTCACCCGGGACCCCCCAAATGTCCACCAGGACCCCCCTCCCAGATGTTGCCAAAACCCTGTGGTGGCATCAGGGGGGGCAGTGGGACCCCAAAATCCAGGGGGGGAATTGGAGGGGCTCCAGAGGGGTTTGGGGGTACAGGGGGGAGAGTCTGGGGTGTTTTGGGGTATGGAGGGACTCGGGAGAAGTTTTGGGGTGCAGGCAAGGGGGTTTGGGAAGGTTTGGGGTTCAAATTTGAGGTCCCAGCAAGTTTTTTGGTTTGATTTGTGGGCACAGGACGGTCCCAGTAAAAATTTTGGCAAACCAGGGAGGTTTTGGGGTCCAATTTGGGATCCCAAAGAAGGTTTTGGGGTCAAATTTTGTGGCACAGAGTGGTACCAAGGAATTTTGGGGTCCAGTTTGGGATCCCAAAGAGTTTTTGGAGTCCAATTTGGGATCCCAAAGAGTTTTTGGGGGTCCAATTCAGGACCCCAGGGACCTTTTGGAGCCAAATTTGGGCTCCCAGGCACCTCCCAGTCTCCAGTTTGGCACCTCAGCACCCCTGAACCCCCCGCAGCACCCGAGGGTATTTCAGGACCACCACCCCCCCACCCCCTCCCCATCACACCAGCACCCAATTAAGCCCTTTTAGGGTGGGGGGGGGGCCTGATACCCCCTGATCCCCCACCCCAACCCCGCTAATCAGGGCTCGGGGGTGATTAAGACCCCCCGAAAGCCGCTTGCCGAGCGCCTAAGCCCGGCTTGGCCAGCGCCGGCTCCGGGATGAGCCGGGCTCAGCCGCGCTTTACCTCCTGAGCCCCGATTATTGGGGGGGGGTCGCATCCGCCCCCCGCCCTATAAAAGATCCTCCCCGTCGCCCCCCACCCGCCCGTCCGACCGCGGTGTCGCCGTCACCGCCGCCATGCAGAAGTCGCGGGAGATGCGGGACGAGCTCCCCGAGGATTTCTACATCCCCGTGAGCTTGGAGACCTCAAACCTGACGGCGCTGAGCCCCTTCCTGGTCCCCCAAACCCACCTGGGCAGCCCCGGCATCTTCAAGGCCATGGCGGCCTTCATGTTCCTGCTGGTGGTCCTCGGCGTCCCCATCAACGCGCTGACCGTGGTGTGCACGGCCAAGTACAAGAAGCTGAGGTCGCACCTCAACTACATCCTGGTCAACCTGGCGGTGGCCAACCTGCTGGTGGTGTGCGTGGGCTCCACCACGGCCTTCTACAGCTTCTCCCAGATGTACTTCGCCCTGGGGCCGCTGGCCTGCAAGATCGAGGGGTTCGCCGCCACGCTGGGCGGTGAGGGACGGGCAACGGGTGGGGGTGGTGGGGTTGGGGGTGGTTGGGGGTGTGGGATGTGGGCTGCGAGGTCATCGTGGTCTGGGGGTGTTGGGTCTGGGGGCATTGGGTTTGGAGGTGTTAGACATGAGGGTATGTGGTAGAAGATCACCATGGTCTGGGGATGTTGGGCATGAGGGTGTTGAGTTTGGGTGTTGGGTGGGGTTGGGGGTGGTTGGGGATGTGGGATGTGGGCTACGAGGTCATAGTGGTCTGGGGGTGTTGGGTCTGGGGGCGTTGGGTTTGGAGGTGTTAGACATGAGGGTATGTGGTAGAAGGTCACCATGGTCTGGGGATATTGGGTTTGGGGATGGTTGGGGGTGTGGGATGTGGGCTTCGAGGTCACTGTGGTCTGGGGGTGTTGGGGTTTGGGGACATTGGGTTTGGAGATGTTGGGGTTTGAGGATATTGGGGTTGAGGACACGGGCTTTGAGGTCACTGTGGTCTGGGGGTGTTGGAGTTTGGGGACATTGGGTTTGGAGATGTTGGGGTTTGAGGATATTGGGGTTGAGGACACGGGCTATGAGGTCACCATGGTCAGGGGATGTTGGGTTTGGGAGCATTGGGTTTGGAGGTGTTGGACATCAGGGTGTGGGCTATGAGGTCACCATGGTCTGGGGGTGTTGGGTTTGGAGATGTTGGGGTTTGAGGATATTGGGGTTGAGGACATGGGCTATGAGGTCACCATGGTCAGGGGATGTTGGGTTTGGGAGCGTTGGGTTTGGAGGTGTTGGACATCAGGGTGTGGGCTATGAGGTCACCATGGTCTGGGGGTGTTGGGTTTGGAGATGTTGGGGTTTGAGGATATTGGGGTTGAGGACATGGGCTATGAGGTCACCGTGGTCTGAGGGTGTTGGGTTTGGGGGCGTTGGGTCTGGAGGTGTTGGACATGAGGGTGTGGGGTAGAAGGTCTGGGAATATTGGGGGCGTTGGGTTTGGGGATGTTGGGTTTGGGGATATTGGGGTGTGGGATATGGACTATGAGGTCACCGTGGTCTGGGGGTGCTGGGTCTGGGGGTGTGGGGTAGAAGGTCCCCATGGTCTGGGGGTGTTGGGTTTGGGGACGTTGGGTCTGGGGGTGCTGGGGTGCATAGAACATGGGTCACAAGGTCACTATGGTCAGGGGGTGTTGGACATGAGGGTATGTGGTAGAAGGTCACCATGGTCTGGGGGTGTTGGGGTTGGGGGCGTTGGGGGTGTGGGACATGGGGCACAAGGTCACCATGGTCTGGGGACATTGGGTCTGGGGACATTGGGTTTGGGGTGTCCCTGTGGTCGCTGGCCGTGGTGGCCATGGTGGCCATGGCCATGGTGACAGGGATGTCACCAGTGTCCCCTGTCCCGCCTAGGGATGGTGTCCCTGTGGTCATGGCCGTGGTGGCCGTGGTGACAGGGATGTCACCCTAGGAATGCTATCCCTGTGGTCACTGGCCATGGTGGCCATGGTGACAGGGATGTCACCAGTGTCCCCTGTCCCTAGGGATGGTGTCCCTGTGGTCATTGGCCATGGTGGCCATGGTGACAGGGATGTCACCAATGTCCCCTGTCCCTAGGGATGGTGTCCCTGTGGTCGCTGGCCGTGGTGGCCTTTGAGCGGTTCCTGGTCATCTGCAAGCCCCTGGGCAACTTCACCTTCCGGGGCAGCCACGCGGTGCTGGGCTGTGCCATCACCTGGATCTTCGGCCTCGTCGCCTCCATGCCCCCCCTCTTCGGCTGGAGCAGGTCTGGGGGGGTTCCTGGGGGTCCCGGGGGGGTCTGGGGGTCCCGGAGGGTTTGGGGGTCCCTGAGGTGTCACGGAGTCTCCAAGGTTTGAGCTTCCAAGGGGAGCTGGGGGTCCCTGGAGTTGGGGATCTGGGGAAGGTTGGGGGGGTCTCAGATCAATTGGGGGGGGTCCCAGGAGGGTCAGGGGGTCCCTGGGGTCAGGGGTCTCTAGAGGGGTCTGGGGGTCCCTGGGGTCAGGGGTCTCTGGAGATTTGGGGTTCCAAGAGGATCTGGGGATCCCTGGAGTTGGAGATCTGGGGAAGGTTGGGGGGGGTCTCAGATCAATTGGGGGGGGGTCCCTGGGGTCAGGGGTCTCTGGAGATTTGGGGTTCCAAGAAGATCTGGGGGTCCCTGGAATTGGGGATCTGGGGAAGGTTGGGGGGGGTCCCAGGAGGGTTTGGGGGTCCTGGATGGGGTCAGGGGGTCCCTGGGGTCAGGGGTCGCAGGGGGGTTGGGGGTCCCGGGGGGGGGGGGGGGTTGAGCCTTCAAAGGAGGTTGGGGGGGGTCTTGGATGGGGTCGGGGGTTTTGGGGGTCCCGAGGGGTTTTAAGGGTCCGGAGGCAGATCGGGGGTCCCGGGGAAGGTCCGGGGGGGGGGTTTGGGGGTCCCTCATCCGTGCGACCCCCCCCTCCTCATCCGCGCCCCCAGACCCATCCCCGCGGGCTGGGAGTGCCCGGAATTGTCGGGGATTTTGGGATCCCGGGGGTCCCGGGGATTTTGCTGATCCCGGGGGCGGTTTGGGGGTCCCGGGCTGGGCTCGGGGGTCCCGTGGGCAGTGCCCACCCCCCGTGCCCCCCTCCCCAGCTCCATCCCCGAGCCGCTGAGGAGCTCCTGGGCTCGGGGGTCCCGGGAATTTTCGGGGATTTGTTGGATCGGGGATGTCGGGGGCGGGCCGGGGGTCCCGGGGGCGGTTTGGGGGTCGCGGGGGTGGTTCGGTTCGGGGGTCCCGCTGAAGTGTGACCCCCCCCGGTGCCCCCCTCCCCAGGTACATCCCCGAGGGGCTGCAGTGCTCGTGCGGGCCGGACTGGTACACGACGGACAACAAATGGAACAACGAGTCCTACGTGATTTTCCTCTTCTGCTTCTGCTTCGGCTTCCCCCTGACCGTCATCGTCTTCTCCTACGGGCGGCTGCTGCTCACCCTGCGCGCGGTGAGGGCATTTTGGGGGGTCCCGGGGGTCCTGGGGGCTCGGGGGGATCAGGGGAGCTCAGGTTCCCCACCGTGATCGTCTCCTGCTGCTCACCCTGCGCGCGGTGAGGGGATTTTGGGGGGTCCCGGGGGTCCTGGGGGGGTCCTGGGGGCTCGGGGGGATCAGAGGAGCGAAGGTTCCTCACCGTGATCATCTCCTGCTGCTCACCCTGAGCGCGGTGAGGGCATTTTGGGGGGTCCCGTGGTGGTCCCGGGGGCTCAGGGTGATCAGAGGAGCGCAGGTTCCCCACCGTGATCGTCTCCTGCTGCTCACCCTGAGCGTGGTGAGGGCATTTTGGGGGTCCTGGGGGGGATTCTGGGTGTCTTGGGGGGGTTCTGGGGGGTCCCAGGGGGTCCCGGGGGCTCGGGGGGATCAGGGGAGCACAGGTTCCCCACCGTGATCCTCTCCTGCTGCTCACCTTGAGCGTGGTGAGGGGATTTTGGGGGTCCTGGGGGGGTTCTGGGGGTCTTGGGGGGTCCCAGGGGGCCCTGGGGGGCTCAGGGGTCACACAGTTTATTGGGGTACACGGTTTATTGGGGGCACAGGGGAATTGGGGTGCCGTGGGGTGGGTGGTCCTTGGGGAGACCCCACAGCGGGGGGGGGGGGGGCAGTGGGGGTCAGCGTTGGGGGTCTGAGACCCCTCCCCGTGTTTGAGACCCCCGTGGGTCACTGGCGTGGCTGAGTGCCCCAGACCTGACCCCATAACTGACCCCATGAGTGTCCCCATAGCCCCCCATTGCCACCCCCACATCTGACCCCACATCTCCTCTATATCTGACCCCACATCTGACCCCATTTCTGACCCAGATCCCCCCGATCTCTGACCCATATCCGACCCCATATTCTCCCATCTTCGACCCCACACTGTCCCCTATATCTTACCCCATATCTACCCTTTCTGACCCCATATCTGACCCCTGTATCTGACCCCACACCATCCCCTATATCTGACCCCACATCTGACCCCACATCTGACCTCATATCTGACCTCATATCTCCTCTATATCTGACCCCACATCTGACCCCACACCATCCCCTATATCTGACCCATACCTGACCCATACTTGACCCTGTATCTGACTCCACATCACTCCTATATCCGACCCACATCTGACCCCACACCATCCCCTATATCCACCCCACACTGACCCCACACCATCCCCTATATCCACCCCACACTGACCCCACACCATCCCCTATATCCGCCCCACACTGACCCCACACCATCCCCTATAGCCGCCCCACACTGACCCCACACCATCCCCTATATCCGCCCCACACTGACCCCACACCATCCCCTATATCCGCCCCACACTGACCCCACACCATCCCCTATATCCGCCCCACACTGACCCCACACTATCCCCTATATCCGCCCCACACTGACCCCACACCATCCCCTATATCCGCCCCACATCTGCCTCACACCATCCCCTATATCCACCCCACACTGACCCCACACTGACCCCACACCATCCCCTATATCCGCCCCACACTGACCCCACACTGACCCCACACCATCCCCTATATCCGCTCCACACTGACCCCACACCATCCCCTATATCCGCCCCACACTGACCCCACACCATCCCCTATATCTGCCCCACATCATCCCTTATATCCGCCCCACACTGACCCCACACTGACCCCACACCATCCCCTATATCCGCCCCACCCTGACCCCACATCATCCCCTATATCCGCCCCACACCAACCCCACCCTGACCCCACAGCGTCCCCACCCTGACCCTGTCCCGCGCCGCCCCGCAGGTGGCCAAGCAGCAGGAGCAGTCGGCCACCACGCAGAAGGCGGAGCGCGAGGTGACCAAGATGGTGGTGGTGATGGTGCTGGGCTTCCTGGTGTGCTGGCTGCCCTACTGCAGCTTCGCGCTCTGGGTGGTGACGCACCGGGGACATCCCTTCGACGTGGGGCTGGCCTCCATCCCCTCCGTCTTCTCCAAGGCCTCCACCGTCTACAACCCCATCATCTACGTCTTCATGAACAAGCAGGTGGGGACGCGGGGACGCGGGGACATGGGGAAGTGGGGACACTGGGATGTGGGGACACAGGGATGTGGGGATGTGGGGACACGGGGACATTGGGGACACGGGGGTGCGGGGACATAGCGATGTGGGGACACTGGGATGTGGGGATGTGGGGACGTGGGAACACAGGGATGTGGGGACATGGGGACATGGGGATATGGGGATGTGGGGACACGGGGACGTGGGGATATACGGACATGGGGACACGGGGACGTGGGGACATGGGGAAGTGGGGACACTGGGATGTGGGGACACTGGGATGTGGGGACACTGGGATGTGGGGATGTGGGGACACGGGGACATTGGGGACACAGGGGTGCGGGGACATGGCGATGTGGGGACACTGGGATGTGGGGATGTGGGGACGTGGGAACACAGGGATGTGGGGACATGGGGACATGGGGATATGGGGATGTGGGGACACGGGGACATGGGGATATACGGACATGGGGACACGGGGACGTGGGGACATGGGGAAGTGGGGACACTGGGATGTGGGGACACGGGGATGTGGGGACACGGGGATGTGGGGACACTGGGATGTGGGGACACGGGGGCACAGGAACATGGGGACATGGGGACACTGGGATGTGGGGACACGGGAACATTGGGGACACGGGGGCATGGGGACATGGTAATGTGGGGACACGGGGATGTGGGGACATGGGGACATGGGGACACGGGGACGTGGGGACACAGGGTCAGGAGGACACAGGGGGACGGTGAAGACATGGGGATATGGGGATATGGGGACACAGACATGGGGACAGGGGGACACAGGGTCACGGGGACATGGGGACACGGGGATGTGGGGATACAGGGTCACGGGGACATGGGGACACAGGGACACAAGGATATGGGGATGTGGGGACACAGGGACACAGGGACATGGCAGTGTGGGTACATGGGGACATGGGGACATGGGGATGTGGGGACATGGGGACACAGGGTCAGGAGGACAGGGGGACAGTGAAGACATGGGGATATGGGGACACAGGGTCACGGGGACATGGGGACACGGGGATGTGGGGACACGGGGATATGTGGACATGGGGACACAGGGTCATGGGGACATGGGGAACACAGGGACACGAAGACGTGGGGATGGTGGGGACAGTTGGGGTGATGGGGGTGGTGGGGACAATGGGGACATGGGGGCAGTGGGGGGATGGGGGTGTTGTTGTGAGTCTGGGGTCCCTCTGTGGGTCTGGGGCTGTTCCTATGGGTCCTTCTGTGGGTCGGGGGTCCAGCTGTGGGTCTGGGGTCTCTCTATGGTTCAGGGGTCCCGCTGTGGGTCAGGGGTCCTGCTGTGGGTTGGGGTCCCTCTCTGGGTCCTGGCTCTTTCCATAGGTCGGGCATCCCTCTATGGGTCTGGGGCTGTTCCTATGGATCCCGCTGTGGGTTGGGGGTCCCACTGTGGCTCTGGGGCTGTTTCTATGGGCCTGGGGCTGTTGCTGTGGGTCTGGGCTGTTCCTGTGGGTCCTGCCGTGGGTCTGGGGCTGTTGCTATGGGTCCCACTGTGGGTCTGGGCTGTTCCTATGGGTCTGAGGCTGTTCCTATGGGTCCTTCTGTGGGTCAGGGGTCCAGCTGTGGGCTGGGGTTCTGCTGTGGGTTGGGGGGGGGTCTCTCTGTGGGTCTGGGGCTGTTCCTATGGGTCTGGAGCTGTGGCTATGGGTCTGGGCTGTAGCTGTGAGTCTGGGGTTGTTGCTGTGGGTCCCGCTGTGGGTCTGGGGCTGTTCCTATGGGTCTGGGGCTGTTGCTGTGGGTCCGGGGCTGTGGGTCTGGGCTGTGGCTGTGGGTCCGGGGCTGTAGCTGTGGGTCTGGGGCTGTAGCTGTGGGTCTGGGCTGTAGCTATGGGTCCCGCCGTGGGTCCGGGGCTGTGGCTGTGGGTCCGGGGCTGTTCCTATGGGTCTGGGCTGTGGCCGTGGGTCCCGCCGTGGGTCCGGGGCTGTAGCTGTGGGTCTGGGCTGTGGCTGTGGGTCCCGCCGTGGGTCCGGGGCCATAGCTGTGGGTCTGGGCTGTGGCCGTGGGTCCCGCCGTGGGTCCGGGGCTGTAGCTGTGGGTCGGGGCTGTAGCTATGGGTCCCGCTGTGGGTCCGGGGCTGTAGCTGTGGGTCTGGGCTGTGGCTGTGAGTCCGGGGTTGTTCCTATGGGTCTGGGCTGTGGCCGTGGGTCCCGCCGTGGGTCCGGGGCTGTGGCTGTGGGTCCGGGGCTGTTCCTATGGGTCTGGGCTGTGGCCGTGGGTCCCGCCGTGGGTCCGGGGCTGTAGCTGTGGGTCTGGGCTGTAGCTGTGGGTCTGGGCTGTAGCTGTGGGTCCCGCCGTGGGTCCGGGGCTGTAGCTGTGGGTCGGGGCTGTAGCTATGGGTCCCGCTGTGGGTCCGGGGCTGTAGCTGTGGGTCGGGGCTGTAGCTGTGGGTCCGGGGTTGTTCCTATGGGTCTGGGCTGTGGCCATGGGTCCCGCCGTGGGTCCGGGGCTGTAGCTGTGGGTCCGGGGCTGTTCCTATGGGTCTGGGCTGTGGCTGTGGGTCCGGGGTTGTTCCTATGGGTCTGGGCTGTGGCCGTGGGTCCCGCCGTGGGTCCGGGGCCGTAGCTGTGGGTCGGGGCTGTAGCTGTGGGTCCGGGGCTGTGGCTGTGGGTCCCCCCGTGGGTCCGGGGCTGTGGCTGTGGGTCCGGGGCTGTTCCTATGGGTCCGGGCTGTGGCCGTGGGTCCCGCCGTGGGTCCGGGGCCGTAGCTGTGGGTCGGGGCTGTAGCTGTGGGTCCCGCCGTGGGTCCGGGGCTGTAGCTGTGGGTCTGGGCTGTGGCTGTGGGTCCGGGGCTGTAGCTGTGGGTCTGGGCTGTAGCTATGGGTCCCGCCGTGGGTCCGGGGCTGTGGCTGTGGGTCCGGGGCTGTTCCTATGGGTCTGGGCTGTGGCCGTGGGTCCCGCCGTGGGTCCGGGGCTGTAGCTGTGGGTCTGGGCTGTGGCCGTGGGTCCCGCCGTGGGTCCGGGGCTGTAGCTGTGGGTCGGGGCTGTAGCTGTGGGTCCCGCCGTGGGTCCGGGGCTGTAGCTGTGGGTCGGGGCTGTAGCTGTGGGTCGGGGCTGTAGCTGTGGGTCCGGGGCTGTTCCTATGGGTCTGGGCTGTGGCTGTGGGTCCGGGGCTGTTCCTATGGGTCTGGGCTGTGGCCGTGGGTCCCGCCGTGGGTCCGGGGCTGTAGCTGTGGGTCGGGGCTGTAGCTGTGGATCCGGGGCTGTTCCTATGGGTCTGGGCTGTAGCTGTGGGTCCCGCTGTGGGTCCGGGGCTGTTCCTATGGGTCCGGGCTGTGGCCGTGGGTCCCGCCGTGGGTCCGGGGCTGTTCCTATGGGTCTGGGCTGTGGCCGTGGGTCCCGCCGTGGGTCCGGGGCCGTAGCTGTGGGTCGGGGTCCCGCAGTTCCGCTCCTGCATGCTCAAGCTCGTGTTCTGCGGCCGGAGCCCGTTCGGGGACGAGGACGACGTGTCCGGCTCGTCCCAGGCCACGCAGGTGTCCTCGGTGTCCTCCAGCCAGGTGTCCCCGGCATAGGGCGGCCCCACGGCGCTGCCCCACGGCGCTGCCCCACGGCGCTGCCCCACGGCGGGCCCGACCCAGCCAGGGCTGCCCTACAGCGGACTTGGTCCTGTATGGGGCTCTGCCCCACATCGGGCTCTGCCCCATATCGGGTTTGGCTCTATATTGGGCTCTGCCCCATATCGGGCTCAGCCCTATATCAGGTTTGCCCCCACATCGGGCTCTGCCCCATATCAGGTTTGGCCCTATATTGGGCTCTGCCCCACACCGGGCTCTGCCCCATATCAGGTTTGGCCCCACATCGGGCTCTGCCCCACATCAGGTTTGGCCCCACATTGGGCTCTGCCCCACATCGGGCTCTGCCCCATATCAGGTTTGGCCCCACATCGGGCTCTGCCCCATATCAGGTTTGACCCTATATTGGGCTCTGCCCCACATCGGGCTCAGCCCTATATCAGGTTTGGCCCCACATTGGGCTCTGCCGCACATCGAGCTCTGCCCCATATCGGGTTTGGCCCTATATTGGGCTCTGCCCCATATCAGGTTTGGCCCCACATTGGGCTCTGCCCCATATCAGGTTTGGCCCCACATCGGGCTCTGCCCCACATCGGGTTTGGCCCTATATTGGGCCCAGCCCTATATTGAGCTCTGCCCCACACCAGGCTCAGCTCTGCCCCACACCAGGCTCAGCTCTATATCAAGCTCTGCCCCACATCGGGCTCTGCCCTATATCATGTTTGGCCCTAGATCGAGCTCTGCCCCACACCGGGCTCTGCCCCACACGGTGTTTGACCCTATATCGGGCTCTGCCCCATATCAGATTTAGCCCTATATCAGTCTCAGCCCTATATCAAGCTCTGCCCCACACCGGGCTCTGCCCCATATCAGGTTTGGCCCCACATTGGGCTCTGCCCCACACCGGGTCAGCCCTATATCGGGTTCTGCCCCACAGCGGGTCAGCCCTATATCGGGTTCTGCCCCACATCAAGCTCTGCCCTATATCGGGTTCTGCCCCACACCGGGTCAGCCCTATATCGGGTTCTGCCCCACATCAAGCTCTGCCCCACCCCGGGTCAGCCCTATATCGGGCTCAGTCTCACAGTTCTGCCCTATGGAGGGCTCTGCCCCATATCGGGCTTTACCCCACAGCAGCTCTGCCCCACAGCAGCTCTGCCCCACGGCTCTCTCAGCCCCACGGCAGCTCTGCCCCACGGCAGCTCTGCCCCCCGCTATGGGGCAGCCCCACAGCTCCGTTGTACATAACCCCCCCTCACCCCATTAAACACTGGAGACGCAGCCGCTGCCTCTGCTTTGGGGGGCACCCCACAAGTGCCCCCAGACCCACAGAACCACCCCAAGTGCCCCACAAGTGCCCCCAGACCCACAGAACCACCCCAAGTGCCCCACAAGTGCCCCCAGACCCACAGAACCACCCCAAGTGCCCCACAAGTGCCCCCAGACCCACAGGTACCACCCCAAGTGCCCCACAAGTGCCCCCAGACCCACAGAACCACCCCTAATGCCCCACAAGTGCCCCCAGACCCACAGAACCACCCCTAATGCCCCACAAGTGCCCCCAGACCCACAGGTACCACCCCAAATATCCCACAAGTGCCCCCAGACCCACAGGTACCACTCCTAATGCCCCACAAGTGCCCCCAGACCCACAGAACCACCCCTAATGCCCCACAAGTGCCCCCAGACCCACAGAACCACCCCTAATGCCCCACAAGTGCCCCCAGACCCACAGAACCACCCCTAATGCCCCACAAGTGCCCCCAGACCCACAGGTACCACCCCAAATATCCCACAAGTGCCCCCAGACCCACAGGTACCACCCCAAATATCCCACAAGTGCCCCCAGACCCACAGGTACCACCCCAAATGCCCCACAAGTGCCCCCAGACCCACAGGTACCACCCCTAATGCCCCACAAGTGCCCCCAGACCCACAGGTACCACCCCTAATGCCCCACAAGTGCCCCCAGACCCACAGGTACCACCCCTAATGCCCCACAAGTGCCCCCAGCCCCACAAGTGCCCCACAAGCACCCCTCAAAGTGCCCCACAAGTGTCCCTGCAGTAACCCCAAGTACCCCCGCAGTGCCCCCAGCCCCACAAGCGCCCCACAAGTGCCCCCAAATGCCCCCGTGGCGCCCCCCGGGTGCCCCCCGGGTGCCCCCGCAGTGGGGCGCGCCGCCGAGTTCTGCCAGTAGTGAGCTTTTTTTCCAGGAAAAAGTTCAGAACTAGCGGAATTCCGGCCGCACGGCCCGGGGGGACACGGGGGGGACACCCCACAGGGGACACCCCACAGGGGACACCCCACAGGGGACACCCCACAGGGGACACGCGGCACCCGTGGAGTCCTTTGGTGGCCCCACGGTGACTCGTGGTGGCCCCAGAGCAGCCCCACGGCACCCAGTGGTGGCCCCCAGCACCCAGTGGTGGCCCCACAGTGACCCACAGCACCCAGTGGTGGCCCTTGGTGGCCCCACAGTGACCCACAGCACCCAGTGGTGGCCCCAGAGCAGCCCCACAGTGACCCACAGCACCCAGTGGTGGCCCCACAGTGACCCACAGCACCCAGTGGTGGCCCCACAGTGACCCACGACACCCAGTGGTGGCCCTTGGTGGCCCCACAGCACCCAGTGGTGGCCCCACAGTGACCCACAGCACCCAGTGGTGGCCCTGGGTGGCCCCACAGTGACCCACAGCACCCAGTGGTGGCCCCACAGTGACCCACGACACCCAGTGGTGGCCCCAGAGGAGCCCCACAGTGACCCACAGCACCCAGTGGTGGCCCCACAGTGATCCACGACACCCAGTGGTGGCCCCACAGTGACCCACAGCACCCAGTGGTGGCCCCAGAGCAGCCCCACAGCACCCAGTTGTGGCCCTTGGTGGCCCCACAGCACCCAGTGGTGGTCCCACAGTGACCCACAGCACCCAGTGGTGGCCCTTGGTGGCCCCACAGCACCCAGTGGTGGTCCCACAGTGACCCACAGCACCCAGTGGTGGCCCTTGGTGGCCCCACAGCACCCAGTGGTGGCCCCACAGTGACCCACAGCAGCCCCACGACAGCCACCAGTGGCTCTTGGTGGCCCCACGGCGCCTCGAGGTGGCCCCAGAGCAGCCCCCCGGTGACCCACGGCACCCACGGGTGGCCCTGGGTGGCCTTGGTAGCCCCACAGCCGCTCCTGGTGGCCCCCCGAGCCCCCAGCCCCCTCCCCCCACGCCCCCCCCCCCAGCACTTACCGGCCGCCCCCCGGGATGGGGGGGGGAGATGGGGGGTGGGGGGCACCGCCCGCCCCCTTTGCCCCCCAATTTGGGGGGTCCGGCTGCTCCCCAAACCAATCCCCCCCACCCGAACCCACGGGACCCCTCAGAGACCCCCCCAGAGCCCCCAAAGCCTCCCCAGAGACCCCCGTAGCGGCCCCAAAACCCCTCAGAAGTGCCCCAAAACCTCTCAGAATGATCCCAAAATCCCTCAGAACTGCCTCAAATCCTTCAGAACTGTCCCAAAATCCCTCAGAATGACCCTAAATCCTTCAGAAGGGCCCCAAACCCCTCAGAACTACCCCAAAATCTTTCAGAACTGCCCCAAAATCCCTCAGAAGTGCCCCAAAACCTCTCAGAATGATCCCAAAATCCTTCAGAACTGCCTCAAATCCTTCACAACTGCCCCAAAATCCTTCAGAACTGCCCCAAAATCCCTCAGAATGATCCCAAAATCCTACAGAACTGCCCCAAAACCCCTCAGAATGACCCAAAATCCTACAGAACCGCCCCAAAACCCCTCAGAACAGCCCCAAACCCCCTCAGAACTGCCCCAAAATCCTTCAGAACCGCCCCAAAACCCCTCAGAACAGCCCCAAACCCCCTCAGAACTGCCCCAAAATCCTTCAGAACTGCCCCAAAACATCTCAGAATGATCCCAAAATCCTTCAGAACTGCCCCAAAATCCTTCACAACTGCCCCCAAATCCCCTCAGAATGCCCCAAAATCCCTCAGAACTGCCCCAAAATCCCTCAGAACTGCCTGAAAACCCCTCAGAATGACCCAAAATCCTTCAGAAGTGCCTCAAATCCTTCAGAACTGCCCCAAAATCCCTCAGAACTGCCCCAAAATCCCTCAGAATGACCCCAAAATCCTTCAGAACTGCCCCAAACCCCCTCAGAACTGCCCCAAAATCCCTCAGAACTGCCCCAAAATCCCTCAGAACTGCCCCAAAATCCCTCAGAACTGCCCCAAAATCCCTCAGAACTGCCTGAAAACCCATCAGAATGACCCCAAAATCCTTCAGAACTGCCCCAAAATCCCTCAGAACCGCCCCAAATCGCCCCCCTGGAGCCCCTCCGGGGAACCCCTGAACCCCCAGACCCCCCTACCCCGCACCCCCGGACGCCCCCAGACCCCTTCACAACCCCTCAGAACCGCCCCAAACCCCCCAGAACCACCGCAAAAACCCCCCAGAAATGCCCCAAAGCCTCTCAGAATTGCCCCAAAACCCCTCAGAGCCCCCCGAGAACACCCAGACCCCCCTAGAGCTCCCCGGAACCCCCCCCTGACACCCCCGGAGCCCTCCAGACCCCCCAACATCCCCTCTGAGAAATGCCCCAAATCCCCTCAGAACCGCCCCAAAACCACCCCCGACACCCCCCTCAAGCCCCCAGACCCCCCAAAACCGCCCCAGCTCCCCCCAGCAGCCCCCCAAGCTCCTCTGTCCGCCGCTCCGCGCCCCCTTTTCCCCGGCGGGGGGATTAAAGTTTCCGTGTCCCCCCTAATCGGACTCCCCCGGGGCGACCCGAAAATCCCGGGATTAAGGGGGGGGGGCAGCTCCGGCCCCCCCGGGGGGCGGGATTGAGGTCAGGCTTGGGGGGTCCCTCCGGGGTGACCCCCCCGGGGGGCGCCCCCCAACCCCCGCGACCCCCGGGACCCCCCGTGGGTGCAGAAGGGGATGGGGGGGACACCCCCGGACCCCAAATTTGAGCCCCCCCCACCCCCCTCGTTAATCCGCCTCCCCGCCCCGAGTTAATTGCTAATTAGGGCTGTGGTTATTTTTGGGGGGTGGGGCTCCCCCCCGTGCCCCACTTGGCCCCGAGCCGGAGCCCCCCGTGATGTAACGCGGCCCCGTGACCCCGATTTGGGGGGCGGAGGGGGGGTCCGACCCCAAAATGTGGGTCAGGAAGGGGCCCCGAGCCCCCGGTGTGGGGCAGGACCCCAAAACGTGGGGCAGGACCCCAAAACGTGGGGCAGGAGAGGGTCCCGAGCCCCCGGTGTGGGGCAGGACCCCAAAATATGGGGCAGGAGAGGGTCCCGACCCCCGATGTGGGGCAGGACCCCAAAATGTGGGTCAGGAGGGGGGTCGGAACCCCGGTGTGGGTCAGGAGGGGGGTCAAGACCCTGATGTGGGTCAGGAGGGGGTCCCGACCCCCCAATGTGGGGCAGGACCCCAAAATGTGGGGCGGGACCCCGATGTGGGGCGGGAGGGGCTCAGGACCCCACTCTGGGTCACAAGGGGGGGTCGGGACCCAGATGTGGGGCAGGGGGGCTCCGGGACCCCTCAATGTGGGGCAGAGGGGCTCCGGGACCCCTCAATGTGGGGCAGGGGGGCTCCGGGACCCCTCAATGTGGGGCAGGACCTCCCAGTGTGGGTCAGGAGGGGGCTGGGGGGGTCCCACAATTTTGTGGGGTGGGGGGTCAGGACCCCCGATGTGGGGCAGGAGGGGGGACGAACACCCCGCTATGGGGCAGGACCCCAATGTGGGGCTGTGTCACATCCCGGGGGGGGGGGCAGCGCTGGTCCTGGGGGGCTCAGCCCCACACTTGGGGGTCCCGGGGAAGCCAATTTGGATCCTGGGGGGCCCAGTCAGGAACTGGGAATTGGTGCTGGGGTTTGGGGGGTCCCGGGGGTCTCTGGGGGTCCCGATTTCCATCCCGGGGGTCTCTGGTGGTCCCGATTTCCATCCCGGGGGTCCCGGGAGTCCCGATTTCCATCCCGGGGGTCCCGGGGGGCTCTGGGGGTCCCGATTTCCATCCCGGAGGGGCTCTGGGGGTCCCGATTTCCATCCCGGGGGGTCTCTGGGGGTCCCGATTTCCATTCCGGGGGGTCTCTGGGGGTCCCGATTTCCATCCCGGGGGTCCCGGGGGGCTCTGGGGGTCCCGATTTCCATCCCGGGGGGCTCTGGAGGTCCCGATTTCCATCCCGGGGGGCTCTGGGGGTCCCGATTTCCAACCCGGGGGGCTCTGGGGGTCTCTGGGGGTCCCGATTTCCATCCCGGGGGTCTCTGGGGGTCCCGATTTCCATCCCGGGGGTCTCTGGGGGTCCCGATTTCCATCCCGGGGGGCTCTGGGGGTCCCGATTTCCAACCCGGGGGGCTCTGGGGGTCCCGATTTCCGTCCCGGGGGGTCTCTGGGGGTCCCGATTTCCATCCCGGGGGTCCCGGGGGGCTCTGGGGGTCCCGATTTCCATTCCGGGGGTCTCTGGGGGGTCCCGATTTCCATTCCGGGGGGTCTCTGGGGGTCCCGATTTCCATCCCGGGGGTCCCGGGAGTCCCGATTTCCATCCCGGGGGTCTCTGGGGGTCGCGATTTCCAACCCGGGGGTCTCTGGGGGTCCCGTGGGGGCCAATTTGAATTTTGGGGGGGGGGAGGTAGAAATCATCCAGGGAACTTCGGGGCTGTCTGTGACGAACTCCGACTTTTGGGGGTCCTGGGGGTTTTCGGGGGTGCCGATTTCGATCCCGGGGGTCCCGTTGTGATCTGGGGGGTCCCGGGGGGTGTCAGTTGGGACCCCCAAAGGGGGGGGGGCAGAGGCCAGGAAGCAGCGGGGGATTAGCGCTGGCGTCAATCCCATCAGCTCACCCCGGCTGCTCAGGTGAGCCCGGGGCGTCCCCCCCGATCCGCGCCGCCCCAATTAAGGGCTCAGGGATGGGATTTTTGGGGGGGGGGCGTGTGTTCCGGGCTAATCCGGGGGCGGGGGGCGGTATAAGAGCAGGGGGGCGCGGGTGGCCGGGGCAGTGGCGCTGGTGGCACTTGGGGACGCGATGGCGACGGGCGTTTGGGACGGGGCGGTTTTCGCCGCGCGCCGGCGTCACGACGACGACGACACCACGCGCGACAGCATCTTCACCTACACCAACAGCAACAACACGCGCGGTGAGCGCGGGGACACGCGGCGACACCGCGGGAGGGGGCCTGGGGGAGTTTTGGGGCGGTTTTGGGGTGGTTTGGGGCGGTTTTGGGGTGGTTTGGGGCAGTTTTGGGGTTGGCGGTGAAGGTATGCCAATGGTAGAGACACGCGTGGTGAAGATGTTGGGGACATCAGCAGCACAGAGAGACATGGGGGACACTGAGGGACACTGGGGGACACACGAGGACACCGGGGGAGGGGGCCTGGGGGAGTTTTGGGGCGGTTTTGGGGTGGTTTGGGGTGGTTTTGGGGTGGTTTGGAGTTGGCGGTGAAGGTACGCCAATGGTAGAGATGTGCACGATGAAGATGTTGGGGACATCAGGGGACACAGACAGGAATGAGGGACATCAGGGGACACTGGGGGACACCAAGGGGACATGGGGGAGGAAGTTTGGGGGAGTTTTGGGGTGGTTTTGGGGCGGTTTTGGTGTTGGCGGTGAAGGTACGCCAATGGTAGAGACATGCGTGGTGAAGATGTTGGGGACATCAGGGACACAGACAGGAATGGGGGACACTGAGGGACATCAGGGGACACTGGGGGACACCAAGGGGACATGGGGGAGGAAGTTTGGGGGAGTTTTGGGGTGGTTTTGGGGTGGTTTTGGGGTTGGCAGTGAAGGTGCGCCAATGGTAGTGATGTGCACGGTGAAGATGTTGGGGACATCAGGGGACACAGACAGGAATGAGGGACACTGAGGGACATCAGGGGACACTGGGGGACACCAGAGGAACATGCAGAGACACTGGGGAAGGGGTCTGGGGGAGTTTTGGGGTCGTTTTGGGGCAGTTTTGGGGTTGGCGGTGAAGGTGTGCCAACAGTAGAGATGTACACGGTGAAGATGTTGGGGACATCAGGGGACACAGACAGGAATGAGGGACACTGAGGGACATCAGGGGACACTGGGGGACACACGAGGACACCGGGGGAGGGGGCCTGGGGGAGTTTTGGGGCGGTTTTGGGGTGGTTTGGGGTGGTTTTGGGGTGTTTTTGGGGTTGGCAGTGAAGGTGCGCCAATGGTAGAGATGTGCACGGTGAAGATGTTGGGGACATGAGGGACACTGAGGGACATCAGGGGACACTGGGGGACACCAGAGGAACATGCAGAGACACTGGGGAAGGGGTCTGGGGGAGTTTTGGGGTGGTTTTGGGGTGTTTTGGAGTTGGCGGTGAAGGTACGCCAACGGTAGAGATGTGCACGGTGAAGATGTTGGGGACATCAGGGGACACAGAGAGACATGGGGGACACTGAGGGACATCAGGGGACACTGGGGGACACACGAGGACACCGGGGGAGGGGGCCTGGGGGAGTTTTGGGGTGGTTTGGTGTGGTTTTGAGGCGGTTTTGGGGTTGGCGGTGAAGGTGCGCCAATGGTAGAGACACGCGTGGTGAAGATGTTGGGAACATCAGTGGCACAGAGAGACATGGGGGACACTGAGGGACACTGGGGGACACACGAGGACACCGGGGGAGGGGGCCTGGGGGAGTTTTGGGGCGGTTCTGGGGCGGTTTTGGGGCGGTTTTGGGGTTGGTGGTGAAGGTACGCCAATGGTAGAGACACACGTGGTGAAGATGTTGGGAACATCAGTGGCACAGAGAGACATGGGGGACACTGAGGGACATCAGGGGACACTGGGGGACACCGGAAGGACACGCAGAGACACTGGGGAAGGGGTCTGGGGGAGTTTTGGGGTGGTTTTGGGGTGTTTTGGGGTGGTTTGGGGTGGTTTTGGGGCAGTTTTGGGGTTGGTGGTGAAGGTATGCCAATGGTAGAGATGTGCACGGTGAAGATGTTGGGGACATCAGGGACACAGAGAGACATGGGGGACACTGAGGCACATCAGGGGACACTGGGGGACTCGGGGAGACATGGGGGGACATGGGGATAGGGAGTTTGGGGGAGTTTTGGGGGGTTTTGGGGTTGAAGGACATCCACGGCAACAACGCGCAGTGAAGATGTGAAGGGACGTGGAGGGACATGGGGGGACAAAAGGGGCAGGAAGGGACATCAGGGGTGACCAAAAGGCACAAAGGGACATGAGGGGACACAGCGGGAGAATTTTGGGAGGGTTTTGGGGGAGTTTTTTGGGTCAACAGTCAATGCATGCCAAGCTGTATTGATGGCAGTGAAGATGTGGTGGGACATGGGGGGACATGAGGGGACACATGAGGAGACACAAAGGGACATGAGGGGACACCAAGGGACACCAGGGGATCGTTTTGAGGGAGATTTTGAGGAATTTTGAAGAGTTTTGGGGTCAATGATCAATGTTTGCCAACCCGTACCGATGGCAGTGACGCAGTGAAGATGTGGTGGGACGTGGGGGGACACAGAGGGACATGAGGGGACACAAAGGGACACCAGGGGATCGTTTTGAGGGAGATTTTGAGGAATTTTGAAGAGTTTTGGGGTCAATGATCAATGTTTGCCAACCCGTACCGATGGCAGTGACGCAGTGAAGATGTGGTGGGACGTGGGGGGACACAGAGGGACATGAGGGGACACAAAGGGACACCAGGGGATCATTTTGAGGGAGATTTTGAGGAATTTTGAAGAGTTTTGGGGTCAATGATCAATGTTTGCCAACCCGTACCGATGGCAGTGACGCAGTGAAGATGTGGTGGGACGTGGGGGGACACGAGGGGACACAGAGGGACATGAGGGGACACCAAGGGACACCAGGGGATCATTTTGAGGGAGATTTTGAGGGAATTTTGAGGTCAACACCAGCCTCCGCCACCACTGCCACCACACCCAGCGGGCGCCAGGTGACACGAGGTGACACGAGGGTCACTCACGGCCACCACCGCTGACCCCACGCTGTCCCCCAGGTCCCTTCGAGGGCCCCAACTACCACATCGCGCCGCGCTGGGTGTACAACCTGACGTCGCTGTGGATGATCTTCGTGGTGGTGGCCTCGGTGTTCACCAACGGGCTGGTGCTGGTGGCCACGGCCAAGTTCAAGAAGCTGCGGCACCCCCTGAACTGGATCCTGGTCAACCTGGCCGTGGCCGACCTGGGCGAGACGGTCATCGCCAGCACCATCAGCGTGGTCAACCAGATCTTCGGCTACTTCATCCTCGGCCACCCCATGTGCGTCATCGAGGGCTACACCGTCAGCGCCTGCGGTCAGTCGGGGCGGGGACATGGGCGGGGTGTGGGCAGTGCCTGTGGTCAGTCGGTGTGGGGACATGGGGTGCAGGGTGTGGTCAGTGCCCATGGTCAGTTGGTATGGGGTGTAGGCAGTTGGTGTGAGGTACGGTGTGTGGTCAGTGCCTGTGGTCAGTTGGTGTGGGGACATGGGGTGCAGGGTGTGGGCAGTGCCCGTGGTCAGTCGGTGTGGGGTGCAGGGTGTGGTCAGTGCGTGTGGTCAGTCGGCATGGGGTCATGGGGTACAGGGTGTGGTCAGTGCCTGTGGTCAGTCGGTGTGGGGTACAGGGTTTGGTCAGTCAGTGTGGGGTACAGGGTGTGGTCAGTGCCCGTGGTCAGTCGGTGTGGGGTACAGGGTGTGGGGTACAGGGTTTGGTCAGTCGGTGTGGGGTACGGGGTGTGGTCAGTGCCCATGGTCAGTCGGTGTGGGGTACGGGATGTGGGGTACGGGGTCTGGTCAGTCGGTGTGGGGTGGGGTGTGGGGACACGGTCCATGTGTGTATTGGTCAGTTTGGGGACAGAGATATGGGAGGGTCACAGATGTGGGTCAGGATTGTGGGTCACGGATGAGGGTCACGGATATGGGGCTGGGGTGAGGGTCAGAGATGCGGGTCAGGGTCACGGATGTGGGTCAGGATTGTGGGTCATGGATATGGGGCTGGGGTGCGGGTCAGAGATGTGGGTCATGGATAAGGGTCACGGATATGGGGCAGGGATATGGACCATGGATATGGGTCACGGATATGGGGCAGGGATATGGGTCACAGGTATGGGTCACGGATATGGGTCACGGATATGGGGCAGGGATATGGATCATGGATATGGGTCACGGATATGGGGCAGTGCTATGGGTCACGGATATGGGGCAGGGATATGGATCATGGATATGGGTCACGGATATGGGGCAGTGCTATGGGTCACGGATATGGGGCAGGGATATGGACCATGGATATGGGGCAGTGCTATGGGTCAGAGATGTGGGTCAGAGATGAGGGTCGTGAATATAGGGCAGGGATGTGGATCATGGATATGGGGCAGGGATATGGGTCACAGGTATGGGTCACGGATATGGGGCAGTGCTATGGGTCACGGATATGGGTCACGGATATGGGGCAGTGCTATGGGTCACGGATATGGGTCACGGATATGGGGCAGTGCTATGGGTCACGGATATGGGGCACGGATATGGGGCAGAGATATGGGTCACGGATATGGGGCAGGGATATGGGTCACGGATATGGGGCAGGGATGTGGGTCACAAATGTGGGTCAGAGATGTGGGTCAGGGACTCTCTGTGGGTCCGGGCGCTATGGGGCAGCCCCATAACCACCCCAAACCCCTGCAGGAATCCCAGTGCTGCAGTTCCTGGCCTCCAGTTCCTCCCCACAGCCAGGACTGGAGGTTATGGGGTTGTCTATGGGGTTCTGTGGGGTTTGGGCTCTACAGGGCCGTGTTCTGTGGGGTTCTGTGGGTCCGGGCGCTATGGGGCAGCCCCATAAGCACCCCAAACCCCCCTGCAGGCATCACGGCGCTCTGGTCCCTGGCCATCATCTCCTGGGAGCGCTGGTTCGTGGTGTGCAAACCCTTCGGGAACATCAAGTTCGACGGGAAGCTGGCGGTGGCCGGGGTCCTCTTCTCCTGGATCTGGTCCTGCGCCTGGACCGCGCCCCCCATCTTCGGCTGGAGCAGGTGGGGAGGGGTCCCCAGGGCCCGGGGAGGGGTCTAGGGGTGTCACAGAGGTGACACGAGTGTCCCCAGGGGATCACAGAGGTGACGCGAGTGTCCCCAAGGTGTGGGGAGGGGTCTCGGCCGGGGTCCTCTTCTCGTGGTCCCACCGCTGGACCGCGCCCCCCATCTTCGGCTGGAGCAGGTGGGGAGGGGTCCCCATGTCCTGGGGAGGGGGCCGGGGGTGACACGAGTGTCCCCAGGGGATCACAGAGGTGACACGAGTGTCCCCAGGGGATCACAGAGGTGACGCGAGTGTCCCCAAGGTGTGGGGAGGGGTCTCGGCCGGGGTCCTCTTCTCGTGGTCCCACCGCTGGACCGCGCCCCCATTTTGGGCTGGAGCAGGTGGGGAGGGGTCCCCATGTCCTGGGGAGGGGGCCGGGGGTGACACGAGTGTCCCCAGGGGATCACAGAGGTGACACGAGTGTCCCCAAGGTGTGGGGAGGGGTCTGGGCCGGGGTCCTCTTCTCGTGGTCCCACCGCTGGACCGCGCCCCCATTTTGGGCTGGAGCAGGTGGGGAGGGGTCCCCAGGGCCCGGGGAGGGGTCTAGGGGTGTCACAGAGGTGACACGAGTGTCCCCAGGGGCTCACAGAGGTGACACGAGTGTCCCCAGAGTTGTCAGGACCCCGAGACCCCTTGGGGTCCCCTGAACCTGGAACCTTCCCGAGGAATTTGGGGGGTCCCTTTTGTCACCCCTGACCCCCCCGATGTCACCCTGACCCCACGGGGGTGACCCAGGTGGCTCCAGGGGGGTCCCCGAGGCTGTCCCAGGGGTCCCCTGAGGATGTCCAAGGTGGGTCTGGGGGTGACCTGCAGTTCCCAGGGGTCCCCCAGACCCGGATCCTCCCCGAGGAATTTGGGGGGTCCCTTTTGCCACCTGTGCCACCCCAATGTCCCCCTGGGTAGGGTCTGGCGCCATGGGGGTGTTCAGATCTCCCTGATGTGGGTCTGGGGGTGACCCCCCGAGGTTCCCAGGGGTCCCCCAGACCCGGATCCTCCCCGAGGAATTTGGGGGTCACCCCTGACCCCCGATGTCTCCCTGGGCAGGTACTGGGGGTTCCCATGGGGGTGCCCCCAGGTCTCCCTATTCTGGGTTTGGGGGTGACCCCCCGAGGTTCCCAAGGGTCCCCCAGACCCGGATCCTTCCCAAGGAATTTGGGGGGTCCCTTTTTGTCACCCCTGACCCCCGGTGTCCCCCCGGGCAGGTACCAACCCCACGAGGCTGTCCAGATGTCCGCAGGGCTACCTGAGATGGGTCTGGGGGTGACCCCCCGAGGTTCCCAGGGGTCCCCCAGACCCGGATCCTTCCCGAGGAATTTGGGGGGTCCCTTTTTGTCACCCCTGCCCCCCGATATCCCCCTGGGCAGGGTCTGGACCCATGGGGGTTCCCTGGGTGGGTCTGGGGGTGACCCCCCGAGGTTCCCAAGGGTCTCCCAGACCCGGATCCTTCCCGAGGAATTTGGGGGTCCCTTTCATCACCCCTGCCCCCCGATGTCCCCCTGGGCAGGGTCTGGACCCATTGGGGTGCCCCAGGTCTCCCCAAGGTGGGTCTGGGGGTGATCCCCCGAGGTTCCCAAGGGTCCCCCAGACCCGGATCCTCCCCGAGGAATTTGGGGGTCACCCCTGACCCCCGATGTCTCCCTGGGCAGGTACTGGGGGTTCCCATGGGGGTGCCCCCAGGTCTCCCTATTCTGGGTCTGGGGGTGACCCCCCGAGGTTCCCAGGGGTCCCCCAGACCCGGATCCTTCCCGAGGAATTTGGGGGGTCCCTTTTTGTCACCCCTGCCCCTCGATATCCCCCTGGGCAGGGTCTGGACCCATTGGGGTGCCCCAGGTCTCCCCAAGGTGGGTCTGGGGGTGACCCCCCGAGGTTCCCAGGGGTCCCCCAAACCTGGATCCTTCCCGAGGAATTTGGGGGGTCCCTTTTTGTCACCCCTGCCCCCCGATGTCCCCTTGGGCAGGGTCTGGACCCATGGGGGTTCCCTGGGTGGGTCTGGGGGTGACCCCCCGAGGTTCCCAGGGGTCCCCCAGACCCGGATCCTTCCCGAGGAATTTGGGGGGTCCCTTTTTGTCACCCCTGCCCCCCGATATCCCCCTGGGCAGGGTCTGGACACATTGGGGTGCCCCAGGTCTCCCCAAGGTGGGTCTGGGGGTGACCCCCCGAGGTTCCCAAGGGTCTCCCAGACCCGGATCCTTCCCGAGGAATTTGGGGGGTCCCTTTTTGTCACCCCTGCCCCCCGATATCCCCCTGGGCAGGGTCTGGACCCATGGGGGTTCCCTGGGTGGGTCTGGGGGTGACCCCCCGAGGTTCCCAGGGGTCCCCCAGACCCGGATCCTTCCCGAGGAATTTGGGGGGTCCCTTTTTGTCACCCCTGCCCCCCGATATCCCCCTGGGCAGGGTCTGGACACATTGGGGTGCCCCAGGTCTCCCCAAGGTGGGTCTGGGGGTGACCCCCCGAGGTTCCCAGGGGTCCCCCAGACCCCGATCCTCCCCGAGGAATTTGGGGGTCACCCCTGACCCCCGATGTCTCCCTGGGCAGGTACTGGGGGTTCCCATGGGGGTGCCCCCAGGTCTCCCTATTCTGGGTTTGGGGGTGACCCCCCGAGGTTCCCAGGGGTCCCCCAGACCCGGATCCTTCCCGAGGAATTTGGGGGTCCCTTTCATCACCCCTGCCCCCCGATATCCCCCTGGGCAGGGTCTGGACACATTGGGGTGCCCCAGGTCTCCCCAAGGTGGGTCTGGGGGTGACCCCCCGAGGTTCCCAGGGGTCCCCCAGACCCGGATCCTCCCCGAGGAATTTGGGGGTCACCCCTGACCCCCGATGTCTCCCTGGGCAGGTACTGGGGGTTCCCATGGGGGTGCCCCCAGGTCTCCCTATTCTGGGTTTGGGGGTGACCCCCCGAGGTTCCCAGGGGTCCCCCAGACCCGGATCCTTCCCGAGGAATTTGGGGGGTCCCTTTTTGTCACCCCTGCCCCCCGATATCCCCCTGGGCAGGGTCTGGACCCATTGGGGTGCCCCAGGTCTCCCCAAGGTGGGTCTGGGGGTGACCCCCCGAGGTTCCCAAGGGTCTCCCAGACCCGGATCCTTCCCGAGGAATTTGGGGGGTCCCTTTTTGTCACCCCTGCCCCCCGGTGTCCCCCCGGGCAGGTACTGGCCCCACGGGCTGAAGACCTCGTGCGGGCCCGACGTGTTCAGCGGCAGCACGGACCCGGGGGTGCAGTCCTACATGGTGGTGCTGATGGTCACCTGCTGCTTCTTCCCGCTGGCCGTCATCATCTTCTGCTACCTGCAAGTCTGGCTGGCCATCCGTGCGGTGAGGAGACACCCCAAAAAAAATCCCGACCCCAAAAAACCCCCGGGGAAAAATCCCTGACTGAAAAAAACCCGGGGAAAAATCCTGGACTGAAAAAAAAAAAAAAACGGGGAAAAATCCTGGACTGAAAAACCCGGGAAAAAAATCCTGAACTGAAAAAACCCCGGGGGGAAAATCCCCGACTGAAAAAACCCGGGAAAAAAATCCTGAACTGAAAAAACCCCGGGGGAAAAATCCCCGACTGAAAAAAAAACCCGGGAAAAATCCCAGATTGAAAAAAACCCGGGGGAAAAATCCCAGATTGAAAAAATCCCGGGGGAAAAATCCCGGACTGAAAAAACCCCGAGGGAAAAATCCCCGACTGAAAAAAAACCCGGGGGAAAAATCCCAGATTGAAAAAATCCCGGGGGAAAAATCCAGAATTGAAAAAAAAAACCCAAGGGAAAAAAATCCCGGACTGAAAAAATCCCGGGGGAAAAATCCAGAATTGAAAAAAAAAACCCAAGGGAAAAAAATCCCGGACTGAAAAAATCCCGGGGGAAAAATCCCGGACTGAAAAAACCCCGGGGGAAAAATCCCGGACTGAAAAAACCCCGAGGGAAAAATCCCGGACTGAAAAACCCGGGAAAAATCCAGAATTGAAAAAAAATAAACCAAAAAAACCCAAGGGAAAAAAATCCCGGACTGAAAAACCCGGGGGAAAAAAATCCAGAATTGAAAAAAAAAACCAACAAAAAAAAAACCCAAGGGAAAAAAATCCTGGGCTGAAAACCCCCGGGGGAAAAAAATCCAGAATTGAAAAAAACTCTAAGAGAAAAAAATCCCGGACTGAAAAACCCTGGGGGAAAAATCCTGAATTGAAAAAAAGAAAAAAAAAAAAACAAACAAAAAAACACCGGCGGAAAAATCCCGGACTGAAAAAATCCCGGGGGAAAAATCCCGGACTGAAAAAATCCCGGGGGAAAAATCCCGGATTTAAAAAAACGCGGGGGAAAAATCCTAAACTGAAAAAACCCCGGGGGGAAAATCCCGGATTTAAAAAACCCCGGGGAAAAAAAAATCCTGAACTGAAAAAACCCCGGGGGAAAAAAATCCCGAATTGAAAAAAAACCCGGGGAAAAATCCTGACCCTAAAAATCCACACTGGATGCAGATGCCCCCCCAAAACCTCCTCCCCACACACCCAGACATCCCCAGGACCCCCCAAACCCTCCAGGACCCCCCAGGACCCCCCAGGACCCCCCGATCTCCCCCCAGGTGGCGGCCAGCAGAAAGAGTCACCCCAAATATCCCCTATAGACCCTGCAAACCCCATAACATCTCCCCCAACTCCCCCAAATCTCCCACCCCAAACCCCCCAGGACCCCCCTAACCCCCCAAATCTCCCACCCCAAACCCCCCAGGACCCCTAAACCCCCCAAATCTCCCACCCCAAACCCCCCAGGACCCCTAAACCCTCCAAATCTCCCACCCCAAACCCCCCAGGACCCCTAAACCCCCCAAATCTCCCACCCCAAACCCCCCAGGACCCCCCTAAACCCCCAAATATCCCACCCCAAACCCCCCAGGACCCCCCTAAACCCCCAAATCTCCCACCCCAAACCCCCCAGGACCCCTAAACCCCCTAAATCTCCCACCCCAAACCCCCCAGGACCCCCCTAAACCCCCAAATCTCCCACCCCAAACCCCCCAGGACCCCCCTAAACCCCCAAATCTCCCACCCCAAACCCCCCAGGACCCCTAAACCCCCTAAATCTCCCACCCCAAACCCCCCAGGACCCCCCTAAACCCCCCAAATCTCCCACCCAACACCCCCCAGGACCCCTAAACCCCCCAAATCTCCCACCCTAAACCCCCCAGGACCTCCCTAACCCCCCAAATCTCCCACCCCAAACCCCCCAGGACCCCTAAACCCCCCAAATCTCCCCCCCAACACCCCCCAGGACCCCTAAACCCCCCAAATCTCCCCCCCAACACCCCCCAGGACCCCTAAACCCCCCAAATCTCCCCCCCAGGACCCCCCTAACCCTCTAAATCTCCCCCCCAGGTGGCGGCCCAGCAGAAGGAGTCACCTTTTGTACCCCTCTAAGCCCCCTAACACCCACTTTAAACCCCATTACAGCCCCCAAACCCCTCCAGGACCCCCCCAAACCCCCTCAGGACCCCCCCAGGACCCCCCTAAACCCCCAATCTCCCCCCCAGGTGGCACCCCAGCAGAAGGAGTCACCCTTTGTACCCCTCTAAGCCCCCTAACACCCACTTTAAACCCCATTACACCCCCCCAAACCCCCTCAGGACCCCCCAAGACCCCCCTAACCCCCCAAATCTCCCCCCGCAGGTGGCGGCCCAGCAGAAGGAGTCGGAGTCGACGCAGAAGGCGGAGAAGGAGGTGTCGCGCATGGTGGTGGTGATGATCCTGGCCTACTGCTTCTGCTGGGGGCCCTACACCATCTTCGCCTGCTTCGCCGCCGCCAACCCCGGCTACGCCTTCCACCCGCTCACGGCCGCGCTGCCCGCCTTCTTCGCCAAGAGCGCCACCATCTACAACCCCATCATCTACGTCTTCATGAACAGACAGGTGAGCGGGGCGCCCGGGGGCACCTGGGGACACCTGGGCACACCTATGGGCATGGGGGTATGGGGTACGGGGTGTGGGATATGGGATATGGGATATGGGATAGAGCCACCATCTACAACCCCATCATCTACGTCTTCATGAACAGACAGGTGAGTGGGGCGCCTGGGCGCACCTGGGCACACCTATGGGCATGGGGGTATGGGGTGTGGGATATGGGATAGTGCCACCATCTACAACCCCATCATCTACGTCTTCATGAACAGACAGGTGAGCGGGGCGCCTGGGCGCACCTGGGGACACCTGGGCACACCTGGGCACACCTGGGCACACCTGGGCACACCTATGGGCATGAGGATATGGGATATGGGATGTGGGGTATGGGATAGAGCCACCATCTACAGCCCCATCATCTACGTCTTCATGAACAGACAGGTGAGCGGGGCGCCCGGGGCACCTGGGCACACCTGGGCACACCTATGGGCATGGGGGTATGGGGTGTGGGATATGGGATATGGGATATGGGATAGAGCCACCATCTACAGCCCCATCATCTACGTCTTCATGAACAGACAGGTGAGCAGGGCGCCTGGGGCACCTGGGCACACCTGGGCACACCTATGGGCATGGGAACACAGCCAGGATATGGGATGTGGGGTATGGGATATGGGGTATGGGATACAGCCACCATCTACAGCCCCATCATCTACGTCTTCATGAACAGACAGGTGAGTGGGGCGCCCGGGGCACCTGGGCACACCTGGGCACACCTGGGCACACCTATGGGCATGGGGATATGGGGTATGGGGTGTGGGGTATGGGATATGGGGTATGGGATATGGGATAGAGCCACCATCTACAACCCCATCATTTACATCTCCATGTCCCCCTGTCCCCCCTGTGTCCCCTTCTATCTCCACTGTCCCCCTGTGTCCCCCTGTGTCCCCATGTCCCACCGTCCCATGTCCGCCCTGTCCCCTGTGTCCTCTGTGTGTCCCCATGTCCCCCATGTCCCCCCCATGTCCCCTGTGTGTCCCCCCTGTCCCCTGTGTCCCCCCGTGTCCTCTGTGTGTCCCCATGTCCCCCCTGTTCCCTGTGCCCCCTGTTTGTCCCCCCTGTCCCCTGTGTCCCCCTGTGTCTCCTGTGTCCCCATGTCTGCCCCGTGTCCCCTGTCTGTCCCCCCTGTCCCCTGTGTCCCCCTGTGTCTCCTGTGTCCCCATGTCTGCCCCGTGTCCCCTGTCTGTCCCCCCTGTCCCCTGTGTCCCCCTGTGTCTCCTGTGTCCCCATGTCTGCCCCGTGTCCCCTGTCTGTCCCCCCTGTCCCCTGTGTCCCCGCTGTCCCCCGTGTCACCTGTCTGTCCCCCCTGTGTCCCCTGTCTGTCCCCCGTGTCCCCGCAGTTCCGGAACTGCATCCTGCAGCTCTTCGGCAAGAAGGTGGACGATGGCTCCGAGGTGTCCACCTCGCGCACCGAGGTGTCCTCGGTGTCCAACTCCTCCGTGTCCCCCGCCTAGGGACCCCCGCCGCCCCCTCCCCAATAAAGCTTTGTACCCCCCGGACCGCTGTGCCACCCGTGTCACCTCCCCGCACTGGCCCCAGTGTCCCCAATGGCTCTGGGGTCCTCAGTGTCCCCTCCTTGGTGTCCCCAATGTCCCCAATGGCTCTGGGGTCCCCTCCTTGGTGTCCCCAATGTCCCCAATGGCTCTGGGGTCCCCTCCTTGGTGTCCCCAATGTTCCCAGAGCACTGGGGGTCTCCAGCCTCCCCTCCTTGGTGTCCCCAGAGCACTGGGGTCCCCAGTGTCACCTCCCAGCGCTGTCCCCAATGTCCCCAGAGTGCTGGGGGTCCCCAGCCTCCCCTCCTTAGGAGAGTGTCCCATGTTCCAATGGCCCTGGGGAGGTGGCGTCACCCAGGGGTGTCCCCAGTGTCCCAGTCAGGGGGTCCCCAATACCCCAAATCGCTCTGGGGGTCCCTTGTGTCCCCTCCTTTGTGTCCCCATCACTCTGGGGGGTCCCCAGTGTCACCCAAGGGGCTCCTCATTGTCCCCCTCAATGGATTCCCATTGTCCCCATGGCTCTGGGGGTCCCCGGTGTCCCCTCCTGGGGTGCCCCCAATGTCCCCATGGTTCTGGGGGTCCCCGGTGTCCCTCCTGGGGTGTCCCCAATGTCCCCATGGTTCTGGGGGTCCCCGGTGTCCCTCCTGGGGTGTCCCCAATGTCCCCATGGTTCTGGGGGTCCCCGGTGTCCCTCCTGGGGTGCCCCCAATGTCCCCATGGTTCTGGGGGTCCCCGGTGTCCCTCCTGGGGTGCCCCCAATGTCCCCATGGTTCTGGGGGTCCCCGGTGTCCCTCCTGGGGTGCCCCCAATGTCCCCATGGTTCTGGGGGTCCCCGGTGTCCCCTCCTGGGGTGCCCCCAATGTCCCCATGGTTCTGGGGGTCCCCGCTGTTCCCTCCTGGGGTGTCCCCAATGTCCCATCACCTTTGGGGGTGGCACCACCCCCCGGGATGTCCCCCCGGGGGTCCCCAACCCTCCCATCAGCCCCTGGGGGTGTCACCCCCCCCCCGGGCCCCCCCAAATCCCCCCCGGGTCCCCCCAAATCCTCCCCGGACCCCGGGGAGCGACCGCGGCCGCTGGCCCCGCCCCCGCCGGCTCGCAGCCAATGGGAAGCGCTCCCGCTGCGCGCGGCTCTGCTATTGGCCAAAACATATGTCAATTATCGCTGCACCAAGCAGCCAATCAGGAGCAGGGGTGGGGCGAAAGGGGCGTGCGCTTGAATGGAGGTGATGTCATCGCCTCTGGCCACGCCTCCCGCGCGTTCTCATTGGTGAAAAAAGGCGGGAGGGGCGCGCGCCGCGCTGTGATTGGCGGGGAGGGGGCGGGAAAGGGGCGGGGCCAGAGGAAAAGGCACGTGGAGGGGGGGACGGGGATGGGGACAGGGGATGGAGACAGGGATGGGGATGGGGACAGGGGATGGGAATGGGACAGGGATGGAGACAGGGATGGGGACATGGGACAGGGACGGGGACACGGGACAGGGATGGTGATGGGGACAGGGATGGAGACAGGGATGGGGACATGGGACAGGGACGGGGACACGGGACAATGATGGGGACACGGGGCAGGGATGGTGATGGGGATGGGGACAGGGATGGAGACAGGGATGGGGACATGGGACAGGGACGGGGACACGGGACAGGGATGGTGATGGGGACAGGGATGGAGACAGGGATGGGGACATGGGACAGGGACGGGGACACGGGACAATGATGGGGACACGGGGCAGGGATGGTGATGGGGATGGGGACAGGGATGGAGACAGGGATGGGGACATGGGACAGGGACGGGGACACGGGACAGGGATGGTGATGGGGATGGGGACAGGGATGGGAATGGGACAAGGATGGGGACAGGGATGGGACAGGGATGGGGATGGGAATGGGACAGGGACAGGGATGGGGACACAGGACAGGGACGGGGACACGGGACAATGATGGGGACACGGGACAGGGATGGGGATGGGGATGGGGATGGGAATGGGATGGGAACACAGGACGGGGACAGGGATGGGACAGGGGTGGGGACACGGGACAGGGACAGGGATGGGACAGGGATGGGGATGGGGACAGGTATGGGACCGGGATAGGGACAGGGACAGGGATGAGATGGGATAGGGTTGGGACAGGGACCGGGATGGGGACAGGGACAAGGATGGAGACAAGGACAATACTGGGATAGGACAGGGATGGGGACAAGGAATGGACAGGGATGGGACAAGGATGGGGACAGGGGTAGGAGAGAGATGGGAACAGGAATAGGGACAAGGACAGGGACAGGAAAGGGACACGGGGGTGTCCCCGAAGGTGACACTGTCCCTGGTGTCCCCACACCTTCTGTCCCTTGCATCCGCCATCCGTGGGTCCCCGAGCCCACATCCCCTGTGTCCCCTGTCCCCCTGTCCTCCTGTCCCCCTGTCCCCCGTGTCCTCCCTGTCCCCCGTGTCCTCCCTGTCCCCTGTGTCCCATGTCCCAGTGTCCTGCTGTCCCCTGTGTCCTGCTGTCCCCTGTCCCCCGTGCCCCCCCCAGGTGTGGCCTGGCCCTCCAAGGGATGGGGACACCGAGGTGACACCCGGGGTGGGGGGGGGGACACGAAGGTGACACCGAGGAGGGGACAGGTGAGACAAGGGGTGGGGGGTGACACGAGGAGGGGACACAGGGGGGTGACAGAAACGGGGACAAGGGGGGTGACAGAAAGGGGGACAAGGGGGGTGACACAGGGAGGGGACACGGGGGGTGACAGAAAGGGGGACACGGGGGGTGACACGGGGAGGGGACACGGGGGGTGACAGAAAGGGGGACACGGGGGGTGACACGGGGAGGGGACACGGGGGAGGGGACACACAGGAGGCGACAAAGAGGAGGTGACAAAGGGGAGGTGACAACCCCGGTGGTCTCCACCAGCGACATCGGAGGGAGGGGGGGGTTGGGGGGGTGGGTATGGGGGGGGTTCCCACCCAGTGGGCGTGGCCTCCACAAGACCCCGCCCCCCGCAGGCCCCGCCCCCGGCCCGCAGCGCCTCCGGCAGCGCCGCAGCGCCGGGACCGATGGGCCGGGACCGGTACCGGGGGGGGCCCGCGGGGCCGGGGGGGCTCGGGGGGCTCCGGGAGGGGGGTCCGGGCTCGGGGGAGGGGGCGGGGGAGGGGAGGGGGAGGGGGCAGCGCGCGGGGCTGCGGGAGGGGGGAGGGGGGAGGATGCGGGGGGAGGGGAAGGGGGGATTTGGGGGGGCGGGCGCCTGCGGGGGGAGGGGGGAAGGGGCTCGGGGGGCACCTGGGCAGGTGGGAGGCCGAGGGGGGGAGGGGGCGGGCCGGGGGTGGGCAGCGGTGGCCAGGCGTGACCAGGGGACAGCTGCCAGCAGGTGTGACAGGGATGTGCGCGTGTCAGGGACGGGGGTGGGCAGCGGCGGTGGGGACAGCGGGCAGCGGCGGTGGCCGGGTGTGACCAGGTGGGACAGGGATGTCCAGGTGTCACAGGGGTGGCCAGGTGTGGTGGTGACAGCTGTGACCAGGTGGGACAGGGATGTCCAGGTGCCAGGGCCAGGTGTGACCAGGTGTGACAAGGATGTCCAGGTGTCAGGGGTGGCCAGGTGTGACAGGGATGTCCAGGTGTCACAGCCAGGTGTCACAGGGGTGGCCAGGTGTGGTGGTGACAGCTGTGACCAGGTGTGACCAGGTGTGACAGGGATGTCCAGGTGTGGTGGTGACAGCTGTGACCAGGTGTGACCAGGTGTGACAGGGATGTCCAGGTGTCAGGGGTGGCCAGGTGTGACAGGGATGTCCAGGTGCCAGGGCCAGGTGTGACCAGGTGGGACAGGGATGTCCAGGTGTCACAGCCAGGTGTCACAGGGGTGGCCAGGTGTGGTGGTGACAGCTGTGACCAGGTGTGACCAGGTGGGACAGGGATGTCCAGGTGTCTGGGGTGGCCAGGTGTGACAGGGATGTCCAGGTGTCACAGCCACGTGTGACCAGGTGTGACAGGGATGTCCAGGTGCCAGGGCCAGGGGTGGCCAGGTGTGACAGGGATGTCCAGGCGTCACAGCCAGGTGTCACAGGGGTGGCCAGGTGTGGTGGTGACAGCTGTGACCAGGTGTGACCAGGTGGGACAGGGATGTCCAGGTGTCAGGGGTGGCCAGGTGTGACAGGGACGTCCAGGTGTCACAGCCAGGTGTCACAGGGGTGGCCAGGTGTGGTGGTGACAGCTGTGACCAGGTGTGACCAGGTGGGACAGGGATGTCCAGGTGCCAGGGGTGGCCAGGTGTGACAGGGATGTCCAGGTGTCACAGCCACGTGTGACCAGGTGTGTCGGGGATGTCCAGGTGCCAGGGCCAGGGGTGGCCAAGTGTGACAGGGATGTCCAAATGCCAGGGTCAGGTGTGGTGGGGACAGGGGTGACCAGGTGTGACCAGGTGTGATGGGACAGGTGTGACCAGGCGTGTCCAGGTGTGTCGGGGATGTCCAGGTGTCACAGACAGGAGTGGCCAGGTGTGGTGGGGACAGGGGTGACCGGCTGTGTCCAGGTGTGTCGGGGATGTCCAGGTGTCAGGGACAGGTGTGCCCAGCTGTGCCTAGGTGTGACCAGGTCTGTCAGGGACAGGTGTGCCCAGATGTGCACAGCTGTGCCCAGGTCTGTCAGGGACAGGTGTGCCCAGCTGTGCCTAGGTGTGACCAGGTCTGTCAGGGACAGGTGTGCCCAGATGTGCCAGGGACAGATGTGAGCAGGAGCTGGGAGTTCTTGGAGCCTCTGGGAGTTACTGGGGTTCACTGGATGAACTGGGAGTTACTGGGGGTTCTAGGGGTTCACTGAATTAACTGGGACTTACTGGGACTTACTGGGGCACTGGAGGTTACTGGGGTTCACTGGGTGAACTGGGAGTTACTGGGACTTACTGGAACTTACTGGGACTTACTGGGGCACTGTGGGTTACTGGTGTTCACTGGGTGAACTGGGGGTTACTGGGATTTACTGGGGCACTGTGGGTTACTGGGGTTCACTGGGTGAACTGGGGGTTACTGGGATTTACTGGGGCACTGTGGGTTACTGGGGTTCACTGGGTGAACTGGGGGTTACTGGGATTTACTGGGGCACTGTGGGTTACTGGGGTTCACTGGGTGAACTGGGGGTTACTGCGGGTTACTGGGATTTACTGGGGCACTGTGGGTTACTGGGGTTCACTGGGTGAACTGGGGGTTACTGGGATTTACTGGGGCACTGTGGGTTACTGGTGTTCACTGGGTGAACTGGGAGTTACTGGGGGTTACTGGGATTTACTGGGGCACTGTGGGTTACTGGGGTTCACTGGGTGAACTGGGGGTTACTGGGACTTACTGGGGCACTGTGGGTTACTGGTGTTCACTGGGTGAACTGGGAGTTACTGGGATTTACTGGGGGAGCTGTGAGCTACCGGGGACACTGGCACTTGCTGGGGGTCACTGGGCAAACTGGGGGTTACTGGGGGTTACTGGGAGCCCACGTGTGCCCAGCTGTGCCGCGCTGGGGGCGGGGCTTCCCCGCTGTGGGCGGGGTTTGCCGCGCGCGGGCGGCGATTTTCCCGCGCGGTGGGCGTGGTTTTGCCCATATAAGGACATGCACGTCCCGCCCCCGCCCAGAGGCCACGCCCCCCGTTTGGCGCAGTCCGCGCGCGCCGCCGCAGGGCCGGGGGCGGGGCCTCGGTGCTGGCCACGCCCTCTGAAGGCGCTGATTGGCTGAAAACGTGGGATGGACGTGAGGGGGCGGGGCTTGGGCGGAGTGAGACGGGACTGGGAGAATGGGGGGGACTGGGAGAACTGGGAGTTACTGGTGGTCACTGGTGGTCACTGGTGGTCACTGGTGTCCCCGGGGGATGGGGACGGTGCCCGCTGTCCCCTCAGGTGTCCCCGCTGTCCCCAGGTGTGGCCCGGGCAGGGGGGGCGGCCGGGCCCCCCCCGGCGAGACCCCCCCCAGGCCCCGCCAGCGCTGACAGGTGAGGGGCGGTGGCCCGGCTGCTGTCCCCAGGGATGTCCCCAGGGATGTCCCCTGTCCCTGTCCCCAGGGATGTCCCCAGGGATGTCCCCTGGGATGTCCCTTGTCCCTGTCCCCAGGGATGTCCCCAGGGATGTCCCCAGGGATGTCCCCTGTCCCTGTCCCCAGGGATGTCCCCAGGGATGTCCCCAGGGATGTCCCTTGTCCCTGTCCCCAGGGATGTCCCCTGGGATGTCCCCTATCCCTGTCCCCAAGGATGTCCCCAGGGATGTCCCAGGGATGTCCCCTGTCCCTGTCCCCAGGGATGTCCCAGGGATGTCCCTTGTCCCTGTCCCCACGGATGTCCCAGGGACGTCCCTTGTCCCTGTCCCCAGGGATGTCCCCTGGGATGTCCCCTATCCCTGTCCCCAAGGATGTCCCAGGGATGTCCCTTGTCCCTGTCCCCAGGGATGTCCCCAGGGATGTCCCCTATCCCTGTCCCCAAGGATGTCCCAGGGATGTCCCTGTCCCCAGGGATGTCCCCTGGGATGTCCCTTGTCCCTGTCCCCAGGGATGTCCCCAGGGATGTCCCCTATCCCTGTCCCCCTCCATGTCCCCATCACTGTCCCCGCTCTTGTCCCTCCTGCTGTCCCCACGCTGTGTTCGGTGTCCCCCAGCTCTGGTGTGTCCCCAAGCCTTCAGCCGTGTCCCCAAACCCTGAGCGCTGTCCCCAGCGCCGCTCTCATGTCCCCAGACCCATCCCCAGGCCCCCAGAGGTGGCCTGAGCGCTGTCCCCATGTCCCCAGTGGTGTCCCTTGTCCCCATGGCTGTCCCCAAAGCTGTCCCCTGTCCCTAGCGGTGTCTCCAGAAGTGTCCCTGTCCCCAGCGCTGTCCCCAGGGGTGTCCCCGCGCTGTCCCTGTCCCCAAGGCTGTCCCCAGCGGTGTCCCCGCGCTGTCCCTGTCCCCAGCGCTGTCCCCAGGGGTGTCCCTGCGCTGTCCCTGTCCCCAAGGCTGTCCCCGCGCTGTCCCCAGCGGTGTCCCCACGCTGTCCCTATCCCCAGCGGTGTCCCCAGCGGTGTCCCCGCGCTGTCCCTGTCCCCAGCGGTGTCCCCAGCGGTGTCCCCGCGCTGTCCCTGTCCCCAGCGCTGTCCCTGTCCCCAAGGCTGTCCCCCGCGCTGTCCCCGCGCTGTCCCCAGCGGTGTCCCCGCTCTGTCCCTGTCCCCGCTCTGTCCCTGTCCCCGCGCTGTCCCTGTCTCCAAGGCTGTCCCCCGCGCTGTCCCCGCGCTGTCCCCAGCGGTGTCCCCGCGCTGTCCCTGTCCCCAGCGGTGTCCCCAGCGGTGTCCCCGCTCTGTCCCTGTCCCCAGGCCGCCATGGGGGACGCCGGGGGGGGTTTCGGGCTGGCGCTGCCGGAGCTGCGGGCGCTGATGGAGCTCCGGGGCTCCGAGGCGCTCCTGAGGCTGCAGCGGGACCTGGGGGGGGTCCCGGGGCTCTGCCGCCGCCTGCGCACCTCCCCCACCGACGGTAACGCCCCCCCGGGACCCCCCAAAACCCACCGAGACCCCGCGGAACCCGCCCCGACACCCCCAGATCCCCTCATTCCCCCGGAAAGCCTTGGGACCCCCCCACCCCGGCACTCTCAAAACTCTCCAAAACCACCCAGGACCTCCCCAAAACCACCCGGGACCTTCCCAAAACCACCCGGGACCTCCCCAAAAACGCCCGGACCCCCAAAACTATCTGGAACCCCCAAAACCACGCGGGACCCCCCCAGACCCCCCCAACCCAGAGTGGCTGTGGCTGACCCAGGGGTTCCCAGGGTGGCGGTGGGGGTGACACCCGTGTCCCCAGGGCTATGAGGGGGTCCCCAGAGTGGCAGTGGAGGTGACATCCATGTCCCCAGGGCTGTCCGAGGGTCCCCAGGGTGGCGGTGGGGGTGACACCCGTGTCCCCAGGGCTCTCCGAGGGTCCCCAGGGGTGTCACCCAGGGCTGTCCGAGGGTCCCCAGGGTGGCCGTGGGATGACACCTGTGTCCCCAAGGCTATCAGGAGGTCCCCGGGGTGGCTGTGGGGGTGACACCCGTGTCCCAGGGCTGTCCGAGGGTCCCCAGGGTGGCCGTGGGGTGACACCCGTGTCCCCAGGGCTGTCCGAGGGTCCCCAGGGGTGTCACCCAGGGCTGTCCGAGGGTCCCCAGGGTGGCTGTGGGGTGACACCCGTGTCCCCAGGGCTGTCCAAGGGTCCCCAGGGCTGTCCAAGGGTCCCCAGGGGTGTCACCCAGGGCTGTCCAAGGGTCCCTAGGATGGCGGTGGAGGTGACACCCGTGTCCCCAGGGCTCTCTGAGGGTCCCCAGGGGTGTCACCCAGGGCTGTCCGAGGGTCCCCGGGGTGGCGGTGGGGGTGACACCCGTGTCCCCAGGGCTATCGGGGTTCCCCAAGGGTGTCACCCAGGGCTGTCCGAGGGTCCCCGGGGTGGCGGTGGGGGTGACACCCGTGTCCCCAGGGCTGTCCGAGGGTCCCCCGGAGCTGGAGCGCCGCCGCCGGGTGTTCGGCCGGAACTGGATCCCCCCGCGGCGCCCCAAGAGCTTCGCGGCGCTGGTGTGGGAGGCCCTGCAGGACGTCACCCTCGTCATCCTCGAGGTGGCCGCGCTCGTGTCCCTGGGGCTGTCCTTCTACGCGCCCCCCGGCGCCGCCGATGAAGGTGACGCCGCTGTCCCCACGGCCCCGCCACTGTGTCCCCATCCTGCTGCCAGCCCCAGCCCTGTGCCCTGTCTGCTGTCCCCGTGTCCCCAGCTCGGTGTCCCCGCCCCATGTCCCCACCCCAGTGCCATCCCCGTGTCCCCGTGTCCGCATGTCCTTATCCCCGTGTCCCCATGTCCCCAAATCTTCATCCCCGTGTCCCCAAATCCTCATCCCCTTGTCCCCATATCCTCATCCCTGTGTCCCCAAGTCCCTGTGTCCCCAAATCCCCATCCCTGTGTCCCCATGTCCCCACCCCAGTGCCATCCCCGTGTCCCCATGTCCCCAAATCTTCATCCCCGTGTCCCCATATCCTCATCCCTGTGTCCCCATGTCCCCCTGTTCCATCCCTGTGTCCCCAAGTCCCTGTGTCCCCAAATCCCCATCCCTGTGTCCCCATGTCCCCATCCCACGTTCCCTACACCCCTGGCCGTGTCCCTGCACGTGACACTGGTGTCCCCACGCGTGTCACCTGTATCCCTCCGTGTCCTCACGTGTGTCACTGATATCCCCACGTGTGACACCTCTGTCCCCACGTGTGACACCTGTGTCCCCACACGTGACACGCGTGTCGCCGTGACACCTCTGTCCCCTTGTCCCCACGCGTGTCACTGATATCCCCATGTGTGTTGCCCATGTCCCCACATGTGCCACCTCTGTCCCCACGTGTGCCACCTCTGTCCCCACATGTGCCACCTATGCCCCCACACGTGACACACATGTCGCCATGTGTGACATCTCTGTCCCCTTGTCCCCACATGTGTTGCCCATATCCCCATGTGTGTCGCCCATGTCCCCACGTGTGTCGCCCATATCCCCATGTGTGCCACCTCTGTCCCCATGTGTACCACCTGTGACCCCACATGTGACACGCGTGTCGCCATGTGGGACACCTCTGTCCCCTTGTACCCACATGTGTTGCCCATATCCCCACATGCGTCACCGATATCCCCACGTGTGTTGCCCATGTCCCCACGTGTGTCACCGATATCCCCATGTGTGTCACCGATATCCTCATGTGTGTTGCCCATGTCCCCACGTGCATCACCGATATCCCCACGTGCATCACCGATATCCCCACATGTGTCGCCCATGTCCCCACGTGTGTCACCCATATCCCCACGTGTGTCGCCCATGTCCCCACATGTGTCACCCATATCCCCACGTGTCACCCATATCCCCACGTGTGTCGCCCATATCCCCACATGTGTCGCCCATATCCCCACGTGTGTCACCCATATCCCCACATGTGTCGCCCATGTCCCCACATGTGCCACCCCCGTCCCCACACGTGCCACCCGTGCCCCCACGCGTGACGCGCGTGTCGCCGTGTCCCCAGCGTGCGGGCAGGCCTCGGGGGGCGCGGAGGACGAGGGCGAGGCGGAGGCCGGCTGGATCGAGGGCGCGGCCATCCTGCTCTCGGTGGCCTGCGTGGTGCTGGTGACGGCGTCCAACGACTGGAGCAAGGAGCGGCAGTTCCGGGGGCTGCAGAGCCGCCTGGAGCGCGAGCAGCGCGTGGCCGTCCTGCGCGGCGGGCGCCTGGCGCAGGTGCCCGTGGCCGACCTGGTGGTCGGGGACGTGGTGCAGGTCAAGTACGGTGAGCGACCAAGCGCGGGGACACGCGGGGAGTGGCGCGAGGTGGGGCGTCCCGTGTCCCCGTCGCGAGGGCGTCTGCTGTCACCAGCCCTGTGTCCCCATCCTGATGCCATTCCTGTCCCCAGCCCTGTGTCCCCATCACGATGGTGTCTCCTGTTCCCAGGACTGTGTCCCCAGCCCTGTGTCCCCAGCCCTGTGTCCCCATCACGATGGCGTCTCCTGTCACCAGCCCTGTGTCCCCATCACGATGGCGTCTCCTGTCACCAGCCCTGTGTCACCAGCCCTGTGTCCCCATCATGATGGTGTCTCCTGTCCCCAGCCCTGTGTCCCCATCCTGATGGTGCCATTCCTGTCCCCAGCCCTGTGTCCCCATCGCTATGGCGTCTCCTGTCGTCATCCCAAGTGTCCCCAGCCCTGTGTCCCCATCACGATGGCATCTCCTGTCCCCAGCCCTGTGTCCCCAGCCCTGTGTCCCCAGCCCTGTGTCCCCATCACGATGGTGTCTCCTGTCCCCAGCCCTGTGTCCCCACCCTGATGCCATCTCCTGTCCTCATTGCCCTTCCTGTCCCCAGCCCTGTGTCCCCATCACGATGGCATCTCCTGTCACCATCCCAACTGTCCCCAGCCCTGTGTCCCCATCCTGATGCCATTCCTGTCCCCAGCCCTGTATCCCCATCCCGATGGCATTTCCTGTCACCATCCCAACTGTCCCCAGCCCTGTGTCCCCATCCTGATGCCATTCCTGTCCCCGTCCTTGTGTCACCGTCCCTGTGTCCCCATCTCGATGCCATCCCTTGTCCCCATCCTCTGTCTCCACCACTGTGTCCCCGTCTTGTCCCCACCCTTGTGTCACCATCCCCATCCCGATGCCACCACCGTGTCCCCATCCCCACGTCCTCTTGCGTCCCCGCACCCATGGGCACATGAGGGGACATCAGGGGACATCAGGGGACACCAGGACACACCACAAGGTCCTGGTCACACCATGGTGACACGGCCCAGACACTCGGTCTGGGGACACCCCAGGGGACATCACAGGGTCCATGGTCATCCCAGGGGACATCATGAGTCCCACCAGGACACAGCACGAAGTTCTGGTGACACCGTGGTGACACAGCCCAGACACTCGGTCTGGGGACAGCCCAGGGGACACCAGGACACAGCACGAAGTTCTGGTGACACTGTGGTGACACAGCCCAGACACTTGGTCTGGGGACAGCCCAGGGGACATCACAGGGTCCGTGGTTGCCCCAGGGGACACCATGAGGTTCCAGTCCCACCAGGACACACCACAAAGTTCTGGTGGCTCTGTGGTGACACAGCCCAGACACTCGGTCTGGGGACACCCCCAAGCTCCCCGGTGACACTGTGGTGGCCCTGTCCCCTCCCAGGTGACCTCCTGCCGGCCGATGGGGTCCTGATCCAGGGCAACGACCTCAAGATCGACGAGAGCGCCCTGACCGGGGAGAGCGACCACGTCCGCAAGTCCCCGGACAAGGACCCGCTGCTGCTCTCGGGTGAGGGACGCTCGGGGACGCGGGGGACACCGAGGGGATGTCGCCGTGACCCGCGGTGTCCCCGCCAGGCACCCACGTCATGGAGGGCTCGGGCAAGATGGTGGTGACGGCCGTGGGGGTCAACTCGCAGAGCGGCATCATCTTCACCCTGCTGGGCGCTGCGGGGGACGACGAGGACGAGGGCAGGGACAGGAAAGGTGACACCACAGCCGGGCGTGGCCGCCGGCTCCGTGGGAGCTGGCACTGGTGGCATTGGTGTGTCCCCATGGGAGCTGGGACTGGTGGCATTGTCCCCATGGGAGCTGGGACTGGTGGCATTGGTGTGTCCCCAAGGAATCTGGCACTGGTGGCATTGTCCCCATGGGAGCTGGCACTGGTGGCACTGGTGTGTCACCATGGGAGCTGGCACCGGGTGGCTTTGGTGTGTCCCCAAGGAATCTGGCACTGGGTGGCACCATGGGTGGCTGGTGACCCTGTGCGATCTGTCACTTGTCCCCAAATCCCTCCCATGTCCCTGAAGTCTCCAGGTCCTTCTGTCCCCATGGGCTCTGTCCCAGTCTGTCCCCAAGGTCTCCAGACCCCTCTGTCCCCCTCTGTCCCCATGTGCTCCACCCCTCCCATCCCTGTCCCACCTCAGGTCACATTTTGGGGTGTCCCCACCCTGGTTTCTCTCCCTGTCCCCCCCAGGTCACATTTTGGGGTGTCCCCACCCCGGGGGCTCTCCCTGTCCCACCCCAGGTCACATTTTGGGGTGTCCCCACCCCGCTTTGTCCCACAGGGAAGCCTCAGGACGGCGCCGTGGCCACCCCACAACCCAAAGGTGCTTTGGGGTCGGGTGGGGACAAGCCCAAACCCCCCTCCCGGTGTCCCCCCCCGGTCCCCCTGCCACGTGGCCGGTGTCCCCAGGCAAGCGGCAGGACGGGGCGGTGGCCATGGAGATGCAGCCGCTGAAGAGCGCCGAGGGAGGGGACGCGGCCGACGGGCCGGGGACGCGGCCCCGAGGTGGCCCCAAGAAGGAGAAGTCCGTGCTCCAGGCCAAGCTGACCCAGCTGGCCGTGCAGATCGGGAAGGCAGGTGGGGGCTGGGGTCCCCAAACGAGGGGACAGACGCTGGGGGACGTGTCCTGAGGGGTGGGGACATTGTGGGCAGGTTGGGGACACATCCCCGAGGTGGCACCAAGGACAAATCAGTGCCCCCGGTCAAAGCGGCCATGCAGATCAGTGTCCCCAAATGGGGTGGCAGGGGGCTGGGGACACTGGGGACATGTCCTGAGGGGTGGGGACACTGCGGGCAGGTTGGGGACACATCCCCGAGGTGGCACCAAGGACAAATCAATGCCCCAGGTCAAAGCGGCCATGCAGATCGGGGTCCCCAAATGGGGTGGCAGGGGGCTGGGGACACTGGGGACATGTCCTGAGGGGTGGGGACACTGCGGGCAGGTTGGGGACACATCCCCGAGGTGGCACCAAGGACAAATCAATGCCCCAGGTCAAAGCGGCCATGCAGATCGGGGTCCCCAAATGGGGTGGCAGGGGGCTGGGGACACTGGGGACATGTCCTGAGGGGTGGGGACACTGTGGGCAGGTTGGGGACACATCCCTGAGGTGGCCCCAAGGACAAATCAGTGCCCTGGGTCAAAGTGGTTGTGCAGATTGGGGTCCCCAAATGGGGTGGCAGGGGGTTGGGGACACTGGGGACGTGTCCTGAGGGGTGGCTGAACAACACCAAGGGTGGGGACACGTCCCCGAGGTGTCCCCAAGGAGCACAAATTGGTCCTGCAGGGCACAGTGACCCAACTGACCGTGCGGACTGGGGTGTCCCCAGTGAGGGGACAGAGCGCTGGGGACGTGTCCTGAGGGTGGGGACATCGGGCCCAGGGTGGGGACACACCCCAAGAAACAACAGATCAGTGCTCCAAGCCAAACTGACCTGAGTGACCACACAGATCAAAGAGTTTGGTGTCCCCAAGCAGGGTGACAAGGACACGGCCACCTTGGGGGACGTGTCCTGAGGGTGGGGACATCGGGCCCAGGGTGGGGACACACCCCGAGAAACAGCAGATCAGTGCTCCAAGCCAAATTGACCCGAGTGATCGTGCAGATAAAGAGTTTGGTGTCCCCAAACGGGGTGACAAGGACACGGCCACCTTGGGGGACGTGTCCTGAGGGTGTCCCCGCGCAGGCCTGGCCATGTCGGCCATCACCGTCATCATCCTCGTGCTCTACTTCGTCATCGAGACCTTCGTGGTGCAGGGCCGGCCCTGGCTGGCCGAGTGCGCCCCGGTCTACGTCCAGTACTGGGTCAAGTTCTTCATCATCGGCGTCACCGTGCTGGTGGTGGCCGTCCCCGAGGGGCTCCCGCTGGCCGTCACCATCTCGCTGGCCTACTCCGTCAAGGTGGGGCCGTCTGTCCCTCCGTGGCTGTCTGTCCGTCACCGCTCTGTTCGTGCCCAGCCGTGTCCGTTTGTCACGGTTTCCCCCCATTTTCCTCGCTCCTCTCTCGTTTTTCCCCAAATTCCTTCATTTTTTCCCCCCAGAAAATGATGAAGAACCACAACCTGCTCCCATTTTCCCCCATTTTCCCCATATTTTCCCCATTTCTCCCCCATTTTCCCCATATTTTCCCCATTTCTCCCCCATTTTCCCCATATTTTCCCCATTTCTCCCCCATTCCCCCCTTGTTTTTCTCATTTTCATCTTTTTTTCCATTTCCCCCCATTTTTCCCAAATTCCCTCATTTTCCCCCCAGAAAATGATGAAGAACCACAACCTGCTCCCATTTTCCCCATATTTTCCCCATTTCTCCCCCATTTTCCCCATATTTTCCCCATTTCTCCCCCATTTTCCCCATATTTTCCCCATTTCTCCCCCATTCCCCCCTTGTTTTTCTCATTTTCATCTTTTTTTCCATTTCCCCCCCATTTTTCCCAAATTCCCTCATTTCCCCCCCCCGAAAATGATGAAAAACCACAACCTGCTCCGATTTTCCCCCATTTTCCCCATATTTTCCCCATTTTTCCCCCATTTTCCCCATATTTTCCCCATTTCTCCCCCATTTTCCCCATATTTTCCCCATTTCTCCCCCATTCCCCCCTTGTTTTTCTCATTTTCATCTTTTTTTCCATTTCCCCCCCATTTTTCCCAAATTCCCTCATTTTCCCCCCCAGAAAATGATGAAGAACCACAACCTACTCCCATTTCCCCCTCTTTACTCCCCATTTCCCCCCGTTTTTTCCCAATTTCCCCCCATTTTCTTCCCTATTCCCCCCCTTTTCCCCCAATTTCCCCCCATTTTTTCCCCAAATTACCTCCTTTCCCCCCAGAAAATGATGAAGGACAACAACCTACTCCCATTTCCCCCTCTTTACTCCCCATTTCCCCCCATGTTTCCCCAATTTCCCCCCATTTTTTCCCCTATTCCCCCCTTTTTCCACCATTTCCCCCCGTTTTTTCCCCAAATTCCCTCCTTTTACCCCAGAAAATGATGAAGGACAACAACCTACTCCCATTTCCCCTTCTTTACTCCCCATTTCCCCCCATTTTTTCCTAATTTCCCCCATTTCCCCCCATTCTTTCCCCAAATTCCCTGCTTTTCCCCCCAGAAAATGATGAAGGACAACAACTTACTCCAATTTCCCCTTCTTTACTCCCCACTTCCCCCCGTTTTTTCCCAATTTCTCCCCATTTTTTCCCAATTTCCCCCCATTTTTTCCCCATTTCCCCCCATTTTTTCCCAATATCCCCCATTTTTTCCCAATTTCCCCCCATTTTTTCCCCATTTTTCCCCCATTTCCCCCCATTTTTTCCCAATTTCCCCCCATTTTTTCCCAATTTCCCCCCATTTTTTCCCAATTTCCCCCCATTTTTTCCCCATTTCCCCCCATTTTTCCCCATTTCCCCCCATTTTTTCCCCATTTCCCCCCATTTTTCCCCCAAACTCCCTCCTTTTTCCCCCCAGAAAATGATGAAGGACAACAACCTGGTGCGGCACCTGGACGCCTGCGAGACCATGGGCAACGCCACGGCCATCTGCTCGGACAAGACGGGCACGCTGACCACCAACCGCATGACGGTGGTCCAGGCCTTCGTGGGGGGGTCCCACTTCAGCCACCCCCCGGCCCCGGCCGCGCTGGCCCCCCCAACGCTGGACCTGCTGGCCCAGGCCATCGCCATCAACAGCGCCTACACCAGCAAGATACTGGTGAGGGGCACTGGGAGCACTGGGAGGGGGTTTTGGGGGTGATTTTGGGGGGTTTTGGGGGAATTTTGGGGGGTTTTGGGGTGTGTGACACTAACGAGGGTCTCTATGCCCCCTTTGTTTGCCCCTGTCACCATAACTGCCCCCTTCACCTGTCCCTACTCCCTTCACCTGCCCCATTTACCTGCCCCTGCTCCTTTTACCTGCCCCCTTTACCTGCCCCTGCCCCCTTTACCTTCCCCACCCAATTTACCTGCCCTTTTTATGTGCCCCCACCCCATTTACCTGCCCCATTTACCCTCCCCACCCCCTTTACCTGCCCCCACCCCCTTTACCTGCCCCCACCCCCTTTACCTGCCCCATTTACCCTCCCCACCCCCTTACCTGCCCCCTTACCTGCCCCCACCCCCTTTACCTGCCCCATTTATGTGCCCCCACCCCATTTACCTGCCCCATTTACCCTCCCCACCCCATTTACCTGCCCCCACTCCCATTACCTGCCCCCTTTACCCTCCCCCACCCCCTTTACCTGCCCCCTTACTTGTCCCTACCCCATTTACCTGCCCCATTTACCCTCCCCACCCCATTTACCTTCCCCCACCCCCTTACCTGCCCCCTTACCTGCCCCCGCAGCCCCCCGAGGCCCCCGGGGCTCTCCCTCGCCACGTGGGCAACAAGACCGAGTGCGCCCTGCTGGGGCTGGCGCTGGCCCTGGGCCGCGACCCCGAGGCCGAGCGGGCGCAGGTGCCCGAGGAGCACCTGGTCAAGGTGTTCACCTTCAACTCCGAGCGCAAGTCCATGAGCACCGTGACCCGCCGGCCCGGCGGCGGCTTCCGCCTGCTCTGCAAGGGCGCCTCCGAGATGGTGCTGCGCAGGTGAGGGCACACCTGGGGGCACCTGGGCACACCTGGGGGCACCTGGGTACACCTGGGGGTACCTGGGAATACCTGGGGGCACACCTGGGCAGGCAGGGCCATGAGCACCGTGACCCGCCGGCCCGGCGGCGGCTTCCGCCTGCTCTGCAAGGGCGCCTCCGAGATGGTGCTGCGCAGGTGAGGGCGCACCTGGGCACACCTGGGCACACCTGGGCACACCTGGGCACAGCTGGGGGCACCTGGGCACACCTGGGCAGGCAGGGCCATGAGCACCGTGACCCGCCGGCCCGGCGGCGGCTTCCGCCTGCTCTGCAAGGGCGCCTCCGAGATGGTGCTGCGCAGGTGAGGGCACACCTGGGCACACACCTGGGGGCACCTGGGCACACCTGGGGGCACCTGGGCACACCTGGGCAGGCAGGGCCGTGAGCACCACTACCACCTGCTCTGCAAGGGCGCCTCCGAGATGGTGCTGCGCAGGTGAGGGGGCACCTGGGGGCACACCTGGGGGCACCTGGGCACAGCTGGGCACACCTGGGCACACCTGGGGGCACCTGGGGATACCTGGGGGCACACCTGGGCAGGCAGGGCCATGAGCACTGTGACCCGCCGGCCCGGCGGCGGCTTCCGCCTGCTCTGCAAGGGCGCCTCCGAGATGGTGCTGCGCAGGTGAGAGCGCACCTGGGCACACCTGGGCACACCTGGGGGCACCTGGGCACACCTGGGGGCACACCTGGGCAGGCAGGGCCATGAGCACCGTGACCCGCTGGCCCGGCGGCGGCTTCCGCCTGCTCTGCAAGGGCGCCTCCGAGATGGTGCTGCACAGGTGAGGGCACACCTGGGGGCACCTGGGGGCACCTGGGCACACCTGGGGGCACCTGGGCACACCTGGGCAGGCAGGGCCATGAGCACCGTGACCCGCCGGCCCGGCGGTGGCTTCCGCCTGTTCTCAAGGGCGCAGCCGAGATGGTGCTGCGCAGGTGAGGGCACACCTGGGCACATCTGGGCACACCTGGGCACACCTGGGGGCACCTGGGCACAGCTGGGCACACCTGGGGGCACACCTGGGCAGGCAGGGCCGTGAGCACCACTACCACCTGCTCTGCAAGGGCGCCTCTGAGATGGTGCTGCGCAGGTGAGGGCACACCTGGGAATACCTGGGGGCACCTGGGCACACCCCGGCACACCTGGGCACACCCGGGGGCACCTGGGCCACACCTGGGGGCACACCTGGGCACGCCTGGGGGCACACCTGGTGTCACCTGGGCACACCTGGGCACAACTGGTGACACACCTGGAGGCACCTGGCCACACCTGGGGGCACTCCTGGGAACATCTGGGGACACCTGGGGACACCTGGGCGCACACCTGGGCAGGCAGGCCCATGAGTGCTGACCCGAGGGTGCTCTAGCTCCATCCTAGACCCAGCGGGACCCCCTGACCCACCTGGGACCCCCTGAGCCCCTTCCCCATGTCCCCCTGACCCACCTGGGACCCCCTGAGACCCCTCCCCATGTCCCCCTGACCCACCTGGGACCCCCTGAGACCCCTCCCCTGACCTACCTGTCCCCCTGAGCCCCCTCCCCATGACCCCCTGACCTACCTGCCCCCCCGAGCCCCCTCCCCATGTCCCCCAGGCCCACCTGTCCCCCCTGAGCCCCCTCCCCATGACCCCCTGACCCACCTGGGACCCCCCCGAGCCCCCTCCCCATGTCCCCCAGGCCCACCTGAGACCCCCCCGAGCCCCCTCCCCATGTCCCCCTGACCCACCTGTCCCCCCCAGGTGCACCTCGATGCTGGACGCGGGGGGCTCCCCGCGGGTTTTGGGGGGCTCGGAGCGGGAGGAGCTGGTGCGGCGCGTGGTGGAGCCGATGGCGGCGGGGGGGCTGCGGACCCTCGCCCTCGCCTTCCGCGATTTCCCCCCCCGGCCCGAGCCCCCCTGGGACGACGAGGCCGCGGTGGTCAGCGAGCTCACCTGCATCGCCATCGTGGGCATCGAGGACCCCGTGCGGCCCGAGGTGGGCAGGGGGACATGGGGGGCGTGGAGGGCAGGGGGACATGGGGACTTGTGGGGACACGGAAGGGACATGGGGGGACATGGGGGGCAGGGGGACATGGGGATTTGTGGGGACACAGAGGGGACATGGGGGGACATGGGGGGCAAGGGGACATGGGGGGACATGGGGGGCGTGGGGACATGGGGGACATGGGGGGCAGGGGGACATGGGGGGCAGGGGGACATGGGGGGACATGGGGGGACATGGGGGGCGTGGGGACATGGGGGACATGGGGGGACATGGGGGGACATGGGGGGCAGGGGGACATGGGGGGACATGGGGGGCGTGGGGACATGGGGGACATGGGGGGCAGGGGGACATGGGGGGACATGGGGGGACATGGGGGACAGGGGGACATGGGGGGACATGGGGGGACATGGGGGGCAGGGGGACATGGGGGGACATGGGGGGCGTGGGGACATGGGGGGCAAGGGGATATGGGGACTTGTGGGGACACAGAGGGGACATGGGGGGACATGGGGGGCAGGGGGACATGGGGGGACATGGGGGGCGTGGGGGGACATAGAGGGGGCGTGGGGGGGCGTGGGGCGGTGTGAGGACATGGGGGGCAGAGGAACATGGGGGATATGGGGGGACATGGGGGGTGTGGGGACATGGGGACTTGAGGGGAGCATGGGGACATGTGGGGCATGGGGACATGGGGGGGACAGGGAGGGGACATGGAGGGACACACGGGGACGTCGGAGACGAGGGAAAGGGCACACGGGGGACAGCGGGGACAGGACGGGGACAGCGGGGACAGGATGGTGGCACTGCGGGGACAGGACGGGGACAGGACGGTGGCACTGCGGGGACAGGACGGGGACAGCGGGGACAGGACAGTGACGCTGGGAGGACAGCGGGGACAGGACGGGGACAGCGGGGACAGGACGGGGACAGGACGGGGACACCGGGGACAGGACGGTGGGACTATGGGGACAGCGGGGACAGGACGGGGACAGGACGGGGACACCGGGGACAGGACGGTGGGACTATGGGGACAGCGGGGACAGGACGGGGACAGGACGGGGACACCGGGGACAGGACGGTGGGACTATGGGGACAGCGGGGACAGGACGGGGACAGGACGGGGACACCGGGGACAGGACGGTGGGACTATGGGGACAGCGGGGACAGGACGGGGACAGGACGGGGACACCGGGGACAGGACGGTGGGACTATGGGGACAGCGGGGACAGGACGGGGACAGGACGGGGACACCGGGGACAGGACGGTGGCACTGCGGGGACAGCGGGGACAGGACGGGGACGGGTGCGTGCGGCAGGTGCCCGAGGCCATCCGGAAGTGCCAGCGCGCGGGGATCACGGTGCGGATGGTGACAGGCGACAACCTGGACACGGCGCGCGCCATCGCCGCCAAGTGCGGGATCCTCCCCGCGGGCGGCGGCGGCGACTGGCTCTGCCTGGAGGGGAAGGACTTCAACCGGCGCATCCGCAACGACCGCGGCGAGGTGGCACCGGGGGACACTGGGATGGGGACTGGGGACACTGGGATGGGGATTGGGGACACTGGGGGACACTGGGAGGGACTGGGAGGGGGACTGGGGACACTGGGATGGGGACTGGGGACACTGGGTGACACTGGGAGGGACTGGGAGGGGGACTGGGGACACTGGGATGGGGACTGGGGACACTGGGTGACACTGGGAGGGACTGGGAGGGGGACTGGGGACACTGGGATGGGGATTGGGGACACTGGGGGACACTGGGAGGGACTGGGAGGGGGACTGGGGACACTGGGAGGGGGACTGGGGACACTGGGATGGGGATTGGGGACACTGGGATGGGGACTGGGGACACTGGGATGGGGATTGGGGACACTGGGGGACACTGGGAGGGACTGGGAGGGGGACTGGGGACACTGGGAGGGGGACTGGGGACACTGGGATGGGGATTGGGGACACTGGGATGGGGACTGGGGACACTGGGATGGGGATTGGGGACACTGGGGGACACTGGGAGGGACTGGGAGGGGGACTGGGGACACTGGGAGGGGGACTGGGGACACTGGGATGGGGATTGGGGACACTGGGATGGGGACTGGGGACACTTGGATGGGGATTGGGGACACTGGGATGGGGATTGGGGACACTGGGGGACACTGGAGGGACTGGGACAGCAACTGGGGACACTGGACACCGCTGGAGGGACTGGGAGGGGGACTGGGATTACTGGGAGGAGAATTGGGAGTACTGGGAAGGCGACTGGGGGCACTGGGGGGGTCCCTGGGGGTCTCGGGGTGTCCGGGAGGGTCCCTGGGGGTTTTGGGGTGTCCCGGGGGGGTCCCTGGGGGTCTCAGGATGTCCCGGGGTGTCCCTGGGGGTCCCGGGGTGTCAGGGGGAGGGTCCCTGGGGGTCTCGGGGTGTCCCGGGGTGTCCCGGGGGGTCTCTGGGGGTCTCGGGGTGTCTCGGGGTGTCCGGGAGGGTCCCTGAGGGTTTTGGGGTGTCCCGAGGGGTGTCCCGGGGTGTCCCGGGGGGTCTCTGGGGGTCTCGGGGTGTCTCGGGGTGTCCGGGAGGGTCCCTGAGGGTTTTGGGGTGTCCCGAGGGGGGTCTCGGGGTGTCCCGTGGGGTCTCTCGGGGTCTCGGGGTGTCCCGGGGGGTCTCTGGGGGTCTCGGGGTGTCCGGGGGGGGTCTCTAGGGGTTTTGGGGTGTCCCGGGGGGTCCCTGGGGGTCTTGGGGTGTCCGGGGGAGGGTCCCTGGGGGTCCCTGGGGGTCTCAGGATGTCCCGGGGTGTCCCTGGGGGTCCCGGGGTGTCCGGGGGAGGGTCCCTGGGGGTCTCGGGGTGTCCGGGGGGGTGTCCCGGGGGGTCCCTGGGGGTCTCGGGGTGTCTGGGGGGGTCTCTGGGGGTTTTGGGGTGTCCCTGGGTGTCCCTGGGGGTCTCGGGGTGTCCCGGGGGGTCCCTGGGGGTCTCGGGGTGTCTGGGGGGGTCCCTGGGGGTTTTGGGGTGTCCCGGGGGGTCCCTGGGGGTCTCGGGGTGTCCCTGGGGGTCTCGGGGTGTCCCGGGGTGTCCCTGGGGGTTTTGGGGTGTCCCGGGGGGGTCCCGGGGGGGTCTCGGGGTGCCCGGGGGAGGGTCCCTGGGGGTCTCACCCCCCCCCAATCCCCCCAGGTGGAGCAGGAGCGCCTGGACAAGGTGTGGCCCAAGCTGAGGGTCCTGGCGCGGTCATCGCCCACCGACAAACACACCCTGGTGAAAGGTGGGAATTTGGGGAGGGGTCCCGGGGGTCCCGGGGGTCCCGGGGTGGGGGGTCTCACCTGTGCCCCCCGCCTGTCCCCAGGGATCATCGACAGCACCATCGGGGACCAGCGCCAGGTGGTGGCGGTCACCGGCGATGGCACCAACGACGGCCCCGCCCTCAAAAAGGCCGACGTGGGGTTCGCCATGGTAACGCCCCCTCCCCAAATTGCGGCACCCCTCCCCAAATTGCGGGACCCCTCCTCAAATTGCGGGACCCCTCCCTGAAATGGGTCCCCTCCCCAGATAGCAGGACCCCTCCCCAAATAGAGGGACCCCTCCCCAAATTGTGGCACCTCTCCCCAAATTGCGGGACCCTTCCTCAAATTGCGGGACCCCTCCCCAAATTGTGGCACCTCTCCCCAAATTGCGGGATCCTTCCTCAAATTGCGGGACCCCTCCCCAAATTGCGGCACCCCTCCCCAAATTGCGGCACCTCTCCCCAAATTGCGGGATCCTTCCTCAAATTACGGGACCCCTCCCCAAATTGCGGCACCCCTCCCCAAATTGTGGCACCTCTCCCCAAATTGCGGGACCCTTCCTCAAATTGCGGGACCCCTCCCCAAATTGCGGGACCCCTCCCCAAATTGCGGGACCCCTTCTCAAATTGCGGGACCACTCCCCAAATTGCGGGACCCCCTCCCCAAATTGCGGCACCTCTCCCCAAATTGTGGCACCTCTCCCCAAATTGCGGGACCCTTCCTCAAATTGCGGCAGCCCTCCCCAAATTGTGGCACCTCTCCCCAAATTGCGGGACCCCTTCTCAAATTGCGGGACCCCTCCCCAAATAGAGGGACCCCTCCCCAAATTGCGGGACCCCCTCCCCAAAATGGGACCCTCAAGAACACTCATTGATTGGGACCCCCAGAACCCCTCCCCAGAATGGGATTCTGGAGACCCCTCCCCAAAATATTGGGACCCCTCCTCAAAATGAGACCCCCTCCCCAAAATGCGACCCCACAGGACCCCTCTCCCAAATGGAAGAACATTCCTGAACTGGGACCCTCAGAACCCCTCCCCAAATTGGGACCCCTGAGACCCCTCCCCAGTTTGGGATTCCCAGGACCCCTCCCCAAATTGGGACCCCTGAGACCCCTCCCCAGTTTGGGATTCCCAGGACCCCTCCCCAAATTGGGACCCCTGAGACCCCTCCCCAGTTTGGGATTCCCAGGACCCCTCCCCAAATTGAGACCCCTGAGACCCCTCCCCAAATTGGGATCCCGAGATCCCCTCCCTGAAATGGGACCCCAAGGCTCTCCCCCAAAAATGGGAACCTGGGACCCCTCCCCAAATTGGGATTCCCTCCCAAAATGGGGATTCCCTCCCCCCCCATCCCTGGGTTCACTTGGGGTCACCTGTGATCACCTGGGGGTCACCTTGGGGTCACCTGGGGGTCACCTGTCCATGTCCCCAAGGGTGTTGTGGGCATGGCTTTGGCCACCTTGGGGTCACCTTGGAGTTCCCCATCCCCGTGGTCACCTGTGGTCACCTGTGGTCACCTTGTGGTCACCTGAGGGTCACCTGTCCATGTCCCCAAGGGCATCGTGGCCAAGGAGGCCTCGGACATTGTCCTGTCCCCTCACCCGCCTTGAGATCACCTTGGGGATCTACCATGGGGTTCCCCATCCCTGTGGCCACCTGTGGGTCACCTGGGGATCACCTGAGGGTCACCTGTCCATGTCCCCAAGGGCATTGTGAGCACGGACGTGGCCAAAGAGGCCTCGGACATTGTCCTGTCCCCTCACCCACCTGGGGTCACCTTGGGGATCTACCATGGGGTTCCCCATCCCTGTGGCCACCTGAGGGTCACCTGGGGTCACCTGTCCGTGTCCCCAAGGGCATCGTGGGCACGGACGTGGCCAAGGAGGCCTCGGACATTGTCCTGTCCCCTCACCCACCTGGGGTCACCTTGGGGATCTACCATGGGGTTCCCCATCCCTGTGGCCACCTGTGGCCACCTGGGGGTCACCTGAGGGTCACCTGTCCGTGTCCCCAAGGGCATCGCAGGCACGGATGTGGCCAAGGAGGCCTCGGACATTGTCCTGTCCCCTCACCCGCCTTGAGATCACCTTGGGGATCTACCATGGGGTTCCCCATCCCTGTGGCCACCTGAGGCTCACCTGGGGATCACCTGAGGGTCACCTGAGGGTCACCTGTCCGTGTCCCCAAGGGCATCGTGGCCAAAGAGGCCTCGGACATTGTCCTGTCCCCTCACCCGCCTTGAGATCACCTTGGGGATCTACCATGGGGTTCCCCATCCCTGTGGCCACCTGAGGGTCACCTGGGGATCACCTGAGGGTCACCTGAGGGTCACCTGTCTGTGTCCCCAAGGGCATTGTGGGCACGGACGTGGCCAAGGAGGCCTCGGACATTGTCCTGTCCCCTCACCCACCTTGAGATCACCTTGGGGATCTACCATGGGGTTCCCCATCCCTGTGGCCACCTGGGGTCACCTGTGGCCACCTGGGGGTCACCTGTCTATGTCCCCAAGGGCATCGCAGGCACGGACGTGGCCAAAGAGGCCTCGGACATTGTCCTGTCCCCTCACCCACCTGGGGTCACCTTGGGGATCTACCATGGGGTTCCCCATCCCTGTGGCCACCTGAGGGTCACCTGGGGTCACCTGTGGCCACCTGGGGGTCACCTGTCCATGTCCCCAAGGGCATCGCGGGCACGGATGTGGCCAAGGAGGCCTCGGACATCATCCTGACGGACGACAACTTCTCGAGCATCGTCAAGGCCGTCATGTGGGGCCGCAACGTCTACGACAGCATCGCCAAGTTCCTGCAGTTCCAGCTGACCGTCAACGTGGTGGCCGTCATCGTGGCCTTCACCGGCGCCTGCATCACCCAGGTGAGCTCACCTGGCCAGGTGGGACGTGGGGAGGACTCACCTGGCCAGGTGGGACGTGGAAGGTCTCACCTGGGCAGGTGGGACGTGGGGACAGGGGGCATTTACCTAGGTAGGACGGTGGCCATCACCGGTACCTGCATCACCCAGGTGAGGGCTCACCTGGGCAGGTGGGGTCACCTGGGCCTGAATCACAAAGTCCAACTGTGCCCACCTGTCCCGTTCCTCTGGGCCACCTGAGCCCACCTGTGCCCACCTGAGCTCACCTGAGCCCTCCTGTGCCCACCTGAACTCATCTGAGCCCACCTGAGCTCATTTGTCCCCCCCAGGACTCGCATAAAGGTGGTGCAGATCTTCTGGGTGAACATGATCATGGACACCTTGGCCTCGCTGGCCTGTGCCACCTGAGCTCACCTGAGTCCCCCTGAGCTCTCCTGTGCCCACCTGTGCCCCCAGGACTCCCATAAAGGTGGTGCAGATCTTCTGGGTGAACCTGATCATGGACACCTTGGCCTCGCTGGCCTGTGCCCACCTGTGCCCACCTGAGCCCACCTGAGCCCACCTGAGCTCACCTGTCCCATTCCTCTGAGCCACCTGAGCGCACCTGAGCCCACCTGAGCTCATTTGTCCTGCCCAGGACTCGCCGCTGAAGGCGGTGCAGATGCTCTGGGTGAACCTGATCATGGACACCTTGGCCTCACTGGCCTGTGCCCACCTGAGGTCACCTGAGCCCACCTGAGCTCACCTGAGCCCCTCTGTGCCCACCTGAGCCCACCTGTGCCCACCTGAGCTCATTTGTCCCATCCAGGACTCGCCGCTGAAGGCGGTGCAGATGCTCTGGGTGAACCTGATCATGGACACCTTGGCCTCACTGGCCTGTGCCCACCTGAGGTCACCTGAGCTCACCTGAGCCCCTCTGTGCCCACCTGAGCTCACCTGAGCTCACCTGTGCCCACCTGAGCTCATTTGTCCCATCCAGGACTCGCCGCTGAAGGCGGTGCAGATGCTCTGGGTGAACCTCATCATGGACACCTTGGCCTCGCTGGCGCTGGCCACGGAGCCGCCCACGGAGGCGCTGCTGCTGCGCCGGCCCTACGGCCGCGACCACCCGCTGGTGTCCGGCACCATGCTGCGCAACATCCTGGGCCACGCCGCCTACCAGCTGCTGGTCATCTTCACCCTGCTCTTCGCCGGTCAGTGACGCTGGGGACGTCACGGGAGGGTCAACAGGTGATGGGAACCCGTGGGGACGTGGTGGAACATGGTGGGACATGGTTGGACATGGTGGGACATGGTGGGACATGGTGGGACACAATGGGACATGGTGGAACATGGTGGGACATGGTGGAACACAATGGGACACAATGAGACACAATGGGACACTATGGGACATGGTGGGACATGGTGGGACACATCCCTACCAGCTGCTGGTCATCTTCACCCTGCTCTTCACCGGTCAGTGACGCTGGGGACGTCACGGGAGGGTCAACAGGTGATGGGAACCCGTGGGGACGTGGTGGGACACAATGGGACACCATGGGACACCATGGGACATGGTGGAACACAATGGGACACAATAGGACATGGTGGGACACGGTGGGACACATCCCCTCCCAGCCACTGGTCATCTTCACCCTGCTCTTCGCCGGTCAGTGACGCTGGGGACGTCACGGGAGGGTCAACAGGTGATGGGAACCCGTGGGGACGTGGTGGGACATGGTGGGACATGGTTGGACATGGTGGAACACAATAGGACACAATGGGACACCATGGGACATTGTGGAACATGGTGGAACACAATGGGACACAATAGGACATGGTGGGACACGGTGGGACACATCCCCTCCCAGCCGCTGGTCACCTTCACCCTGCTCTTCGCTGGTCTGTGGCCCTGTGGACGTCACGGGAGGGTCCCACAGGTGATGGGAACCCATAGGGACGTGGTGGGACATGGTGGGACATGGTGGGACATGGTGGAACACAATGGGACACATTGGGACACAATAGGTCATGGTGGGACATGGTGGGACATGGTGGGACACATCCCCTACCAGCTGCTGGTCACCTTCACCCTGCTCTTCATCTGTCAGTGACGCTGGGGACGTCATGGGAGGGTCCACAGGTGATGGGAACCCGTGGGGACGTGGTGGGACATGGTGGGACACAATGGGACACCATGGGACATGGTGGGACATGGTGGGACACAATGGGATATGGTGGGACACAATGGGACACAGTGGGACACAATAGGACATGGTGGGACGTGGTGGGACACAATGGGACACCATGGGACACGGTGGGACACAATGGGACACCATGGGACACGGTGGGACATGGTGGGACATGGTGGGACACATCCCCTGCCAGCTGCTGGTCACCTTCACCCTGCTCTTCACTGGTCAGTGACATGGACATGGAGTCACTGGTCAGGGGACAAGGGACATCATGGGAGGGTTTCCCACACCCACGGCTGTGTCCCCACAAGTGTCCCCATGTCCCTGTCCCATGTCCCCATGAGTGTCCCCATGTCCCAAAGAGTATCCCCATGTCCCCGCGTCCCTATCCTGTGTCCCCATGGGTGTCCCCATGAGTGTCCCCATGTCCCTGTTCATGTCCCAAGTGACCCCATGTCCCCATGAGTGTCCCCATGAGTGTCCCCATGTCCCTGTCCATGTCCCAAGTGACCCCATGTCCCCATGAGTGTCCCCATGAGTGTCCCCATGTCCCTGTTCATGTCCCAAGTGACCCCATGTCCCCATGGGTGTCCCCATGTCCCTGTCCGTGTCCCCACGAGTATCCCTGTGTCCCCACAAGTGTCCCCATGTCCCCACAGGTGTCCCCACGCGTGTCCCCATGTCCTGTCCCATGTCCCCATGAGTGTCCCCGTGTCCCTGTCCATGTCCCCATGGGTGTCCCCGAGTCCCCGTCCACATCCCCACACATGTCCCGTGGGTGTCCCCGTCCATGTCCCTGTCCCCACGCGTGTCCCGCGGGTGTCCCTGTGTCCCCATCCCCGTCCTCACGCATGTCCCACGGGTGACCCTGTGTCCCTGTCCATGTCCCCACGCGTGTCCCGCGGGTGTCCCCGTGTCCCTGTCCATGTCCCTGTCCCCACGTGTGTCCCGTGGGTGTCCCCGTGTCCCCGTCCCCGTCCCCAAGCGTGTCCCACGGGTGTCTCTGTGTCCTTGTCCATGTCCCCACGCATGTCCCTGTGTCCCTGTCCATGTCCCCACAGGTGTTCCCGTGTCCCCGTCCCCATCCCCATGTGTGTCCCGCGGGTGTCTCTGTCCCCGTCCCCACGCGTGTCCTGCAGGTGTCCCCGTGTCTCCGTCCCCACGCGTGTCCCGCGGGTGTCTCCATGTCCCCGTCCCTACGCGTGTCCCGCGGGTGTCTCCATGTCCCTGTCCCCACGCGTGTCCCACGGGTGTCCCTGTCCCCGTCCCCACGCGTGTCCCGCGGGTGTCCCACGGGTGTCCCCGTCCCCACGCGTGTCCCGTGGGTGTCTCCATGTCCCCGTCCCCACGCGTGTCCCGCGGGTGTCCCCACTGGTGTCCCCGTCCCCACGCGTGTCCCGTGGGTGTCTCCATGTCCCCGTCCCCACGCGTGTCCCGCGGGTGTCCCACGGGTGTCCCCGTCCCCACGCGTGTCCCGCGGGTGTCCCGCAGGGGAGGTGCTGTTCGACATCGACAGCGGCCGCGCGGCCCCGCTGCACGCGCCGCCCTCGGAGCACTTCACCATCATCTTCAACACCTTCGTGCTGATGCAGCTCTTCAACGAGCTCAACGCGCGCAAGCTGCACGGCGAGAGGAACGTCTTCGAGGGCGTCTGCGCCAACCCCATCTTCTGCGCCATCGTCCTGGGCACCTTCGCCGTGCAGGTGGGACACGGGGACATGGGGACACACAGGGACACGGGGACATGGGGACACACAGGAAACATGTGGGGACACACATGGGGACACCAGGAACGTCTTTGAGGGCGTCTGCGCCAACCCCATCTTCTGCGCCATCGTCCTGGGCACCTTCGCCGTGCAGGTGGGACACGGGGACACACGGGGGACACAGGGGAACAATGCCATGATGGCTTGGAGTGAGGGGTTTGGGGTGGAGAAGGACCCATGGAGACACCAGGAACGTCTTCAAGGGCGTCTGCGCCAACCCCATCTTCTGCACCATCGTCCTGGGCACCTTCGCCGTGCAGGTGGGACATGGGGACATGTGGGGACACGGGACACGGGGACACGTGGGGACACGTGGGGACACACAGGGGACATGTGGGAACATGTGGGGACACACATGGGGACACCAGGAACGTCTTTGAGGGCGTCTGCGCCAACCCCATCTTCTGCGCCATCGTCCTGGGCACCTTCGCCGTGCAGGTGGGACACGGTGGCACGGGGACACATGGGGACATGGGACACGGGGAACACAGGGGACATGTGCAAACACATTGGGGGGACATGGGGACACACAGGGAACATGGGGACATACAGGGGACACAGGGGAACAATGCCATGATGGCTTGGAATGCGGGGTTTGGGGTGGAGAAGGACCCATGGGGACAACCAGGAACGTCTTCAAGGGCGTCTGCGCCAACCCCATCTTCTGTGCCATCGTCCTGGGCACCTTCGCCGTGCAGGTGGGACACGGGGACACGGGGACATGGGGACACATGGGGATACACAGGGGACATGGGGACACACAGGGACACACAGGGGACATGTGGGGACACACATGGAGACACCCAGGAACGTCTTTGAGGGCGTCTGCGCCAGCCCCATCTTCTGCGCCATCATCCTGGGCACCTTCGCCGTGCAGGTGGGACATGGGGGGACATGTGGGGACACACGGGGACATGGGGGGACACATGGGAACATATGGGGACACATTGGGGGGACATGGGGACAACCCGGAACGTCTTTGAGGGCGTCTGCGCCAGCCCCATCTCCTGCGCCATCATCCTGGGCACCTTCGCCGTGCAGGTGGGACATGGGGGGACATGTGGGGACACGGGGGTGGCCGGGGGGGGTGTGTGACCCCAATGTCCCCCAATGTCCCCCGTGTCCCCAGGTGCTGATCGTGCAGTTCGGGGGGAAGCCCTTCAGCTGCTCCCCCATAGGGACACAGTGGGGACATTGTGGGGACATTTTGGGGACACGGGGGGTGGCCGGGGGATGGCCAGGGGGTGTGTGTGACCCCAGTGTCCCCTGATGTCCCCCGTGTCCCCAGGTGCTGATCGTGCAGTTCGGGGGGAAGCCCTTCAGCTGCTCCCCCCTAGGACACAGTGGGGACATTTTGGGGACATGGGGGTGGCCGGGGGTGTGTGTGACCCCAGTGTCCCCCAATGTCCCCTGATGTCCCCAGGTGCTGATCGTGCAGTTCGGGGGGAAGCTCTTCAGCTGCTCCCCCATAGGGACACACTGGGGACATTGTGGGGACATTTTGGGGACACGGGGGTGGCTGGGCGGTGTGTGACCCCAATGTCCCCCAATGTCCCCCGTGTCCCCAGGTGCTGATCGTGCAGTTCGGGGGAAGCCCTTCAGCTGCTCCCCCCTCAGCGCTGAGCAGTGGCTCTGGTGCCTCTTCGTGGGCGTGGGGGAGCTGGTCTGGGGCCAGGTACGGAGCCCCGCCCACCTGGAGACCCCCACCCACCTGGAGACCCCCACCCACCTGGAGACCCTCCACCCACCTGGAGACCCCACACCCACCTGGAGACCCCCACCCACCTGGGGACCCCCACCCACCTGGAGACCCCCACCCACCTGGAGACCCTCCACTCACCTGGAGACCCCCACCCACCTAGGGACCCCCCACCCACCTGGAGACCCCACACACACCTGGAGACCCCACCCACCTGGAGACCCCCGCCCACCTGGAGACCCTCCACTCACCTGTAGACCCCACACCCACCTGGGGACCCCACACACACCTGGAGACCCCACACACACCTGGAGACCCCCACTCACCTGGAGACCCCCACCCACCTGGAGACCCCACACACACCTGGAGACCCCCACCCACCTGGAGACCCCCCACCCACCTGGGGACCCCCCACCCACCTGGAGACCCCCACCCACCTGGAGACCCCCCACCCACCTGGAGACCCCCCACTCACCTGGGGACCCCCACCCACCTGGAGACCCCCACCCACCTGGAGACCCCCCACTCACCTGGGGACCCCCACCCACCTGGGGACCCCCCACTCACCTGGAGGGTCCCCACCCACCTGGAGGGTCCCCAGGCCCACAGGACCCCCACCCAAGGGACACCCAGTGTCCCTGTCCCCCCTGACCCCGGGCTGTCCCCAGGGTGACCCCACTGTCCCCCTGTCGCTGTCCCCAGGTGCTGCTGTGTGTCCCGGGCTGTCCCCAGGGTGTCCCCACTGTCCCCACTGTCCCCAATTGTCCCCAGGTGCTGCTGTGTGTCCCGGGCTGTCCCCAGGGTGTCCCCACTGTCCCCTGTCTGTCCCCAATTGTCCCCAGGTGCTGCTGTGTGTCCCGGGGTGTCCCCACTGTCCCCACTGTCCCCACTGTCCCTGTCCCTGTCCCCAGGTGCTGCTGTGTGTCCCGGGCTGTCCCCAGGGTGTCCCCACTGTCCCCAGGTGCTGCTGTGTGTCCCGGGCTGTCCCCAGGGTGTCCCCACTGTCCCCACTGTCCCCAGGTGCTGCTGTGTGTCCCGGGCGGGCCGCGCTGTCCCGCTGCCGCGGGGGCTCCGTGGCCGGAGCGCTCCGGGGCCCGGGGGAGCCGGACGCGGCCGAGCTGCGCCGGGGGAAGGTGCTGTGGGTGCGGGGCCTGAGCCGCGTCCAGACCCAGGTGAGACCCCTCCCCAAATAACCCCACCCCCCTTCCCGCCTGCAGCCCGGAATTCGGGGGGAAATCCCAAAATCCGGGGAAAAAACCCCAAAATTCGGGGAAAAAACACGAAAAATCAACAAAAATATCCCCAAATTTGGGCAATTCCCAGGGGAAAAATGGGAGTTTTGGGGTCTTTTAGGGGAGGATTTTGGGTTGTCCTGTCCCCCAACCCCAAATTTCCCTTTTTATTCCAAAATTTGGGGAAAAACCCCAAAATTCGGGGAAAAAAACCCGAAAATTCAACGAAAATATCCCCAAATTTGGGCAGTTCCCAGGGGGAAAAATGGGAGTTTTGGGGCCTTTTAGGGGAGGATTTTGGGTTGTCCTGTCCCCCAACCCCAAATTTCCCTTTTTATTCCAAAATTTGGGGAAAAAACCCAAAATTCGGGGAAAAAACACGAAAATTCAAGGAAAATATCCCCAAATTTGGGCAGTTCCCAGGGGGAAAATGGGAGTTTTGGGGTCTTTTAGGGGAGGATTTTGGGGGGTTTTGGGGTCTTTTGTCCCCAAACCCAAAATTTCCCTTTTAATCCCAAACTTTGGGGAAGAATCTCCAGATTTGGGGAAAAATCCCCAAATTTGGGCAATTTCCAGGGGGAAAATGGGATTTTTTGGGTTTTTTAGGGGAGGATTTTGGGGGGTTTTGGGGTCTTTTGTCCCCCAACCCAAAATTTCCCTTTTAATCCCAAATTTGGGTAAAAACCAAAAAAATTTTGAGTGGGGAATATTTTTGGGTGGGGGGATTTTTTTGGGTGGGGAGACCTTTTTTGGGATGGTTTTTTTGGGTGGGGGGGATTTTTTTGGGATGGTGTTTTTTTGGCTGGGGGGATTTTTTTTTAATTTTTTTTTTAATTTCGGGATTTTTTTTGTGGGGGATTTTTGGAGGGGGGATTTTTTTGGGGGGGGGGATTTTTCAGGATGGTTTTTTTTTTAAGTGGGGGGATTTTTTGGGATTTTTTTTTTTTGGGTGGGGGGATTTTTTTGGGTGGGAGGATTTTTTGAGGCGGGATTTTTCGGGATGGGGTTTTTTTGGGTGGGGGGATTTTTTTTGGTGTTTTTTTTTTTGGGTGGGGAGATTTTTTTAGGTGTTTTTTTATTGGGTGGGGTGATATTTTTGTGTGTGGGGATATTTTTGGGGGGATTTTTTTGGGGCGGGGGGATTATTTCAGGATGGGGTTTTTTTTTGGGTGGGGTGATATTTTTGTGTGTGGGGATATTTTTGGGGGGATTTTTTTGGGGCGGGGGGATTATTTCAGGATGGGTTTTTTTTTGGGTGGGGGGATTTTTTTGTGTGTTTTTTTTGGGGTGGGGAGTTTTTTTAGGTGATTTTTTATTGGGTGGGGGGATTTCTTTGTGTGGGGATATTTTTGGGGGGATTTTTTTGGGGCGGGGGGATTATTTCAGGATGGGTTTTTTTTTGGGTGGGGGGATTTTTTTGGGTGGTTTTTTTTTTTTGGGGTGGGGAGATTTTTTTGTGTGTTTTTTTTTAGGTGGGGAGATTTTTTTAGGTGTTTTTTTATTGGGTGGGGTGATATTTTTGTGTGTGGGGATATTTTTGGGGGGATTTTTTTGGGGGCGGGGGGATTATTTCAGGATGGGTTTTTTTTTTGGGTGGGGGGATTTTTTTGGGTGGTTTTTTTTTTTGGGGTGGGGAGATTTTTTTAGGTGTTTTTTTATTGGGTGGGGGGATTTCTTTGTGTGTGGGGATATTTTTGGGGGGATTTTTTTGGGGCGGGGGGATTATTTCAGGATGGGTTTTTTTTTGGGGTGGGGGGGATTTTTTTGGGTGTTTTTTTTTTTTGGGTGGGGAGTTTTTTTAGGTGATTTTTTATTGGGTGGGGTGATTTTTTTGTGTGTGGGGATATTTTTTGGGGGATTTTTTTGGGGCGGGGGGATTATTTCAGGATGGGGTTTTTTTGGGTGGGGGGATTTTTTTGTGTGGTTTTTTTTGGGGTGGGGAGTTTTTTTGGGTGTTTTTTTTTTGGGTGGGTTTTTTTTTTTGGGGTGGGGAGATTTTTTTAGGTGTTTTTTTATTGGGTGGGGGATTTTTTTTGTGTGTGGGGATATTTTTGGGGGATTTTTTTGGGGCGGGGGGATTATTTCAGGATGGGATTTTTTTGGGTGGGGGATTTTTTTGTGTGGTTTTTTTTGGGGTGGGGAGTTTTTTTGGGTGTTTTTTTTTTGGGTGGGGGGATTTTTTTGGGTGGTTTTTTTTTTTGGGGTGGGAGATTTTTTTAGGTGTTTTTTTATTGGGTGGGGGGATTTCTTTGTGCGTGGGGATATTTTTGGGGGGATTTTTTTGGGGCGGGGGGATTATTTCAGGATGGGGTTTTTTTGGGTGGGGGGATATTTTTGGGTGTTTTTTTTTTGGGTGGGGAGTTTTTTTAGGTGTTTTTTTATTGGGTGGGGTGATTTTTTTATGTGTGGGGATATTTTTGGGGGGATTTTTTGGGGCGGGGGGATTATTTCAGGATGGGGTTTTTTTTGGGTGGGGGGATTTTTTGTGTGGTTTTTTTTGGGGTGGGGAGTTTTTTTGGGTGTTTTTTTTTGGGTGGGGGGATTTTTTTGGGTGTTTTTTGTTTTTGGGTGGGGAGTTTTTTTAGGTGTTTTTTTATTGGGTGGGGGGATTTTTTTATGTGTGGGGATATTTTTGGGGGGATTTTTTTGGGGCGGGGGATTATTTCAGGATGGGATTTTTTTGGGGGTGTTTTTTTTTTTTGGGGAATTTTTTTAAATTTCAGGATTTTTTCTGCGGGGGATTTTTTTTTTTGGGGGGGGGTCACTCCCTATTTTTGGGGGGTGCATCCCCCCCCTCAATTTCCCCTCCAGATGCGGGTGGTCCGCGCCTTCCGCAGCAATTTGGGGGGGGGTCCTCCCCCCCTGCCCCGGCCGGACCCTCCCCTGGGCATCCTCGGGGGGGGGGGTCCTTTCGGGGTGCCCCCCACGCCGAGCTGATTTTTGGGGACACCAGGGACATCCCCTGATCGACGACACCGACGCCGAGAGCGAGGCCCCCCCCATCCGCGCCCCCCCCCCCAAATCGCAACAACAACCACGGGGCCCCCCCCGGGCGCCTCCACAGCCTCGAGACCTCGCTGTGACCGGGGGGGACCCCCAAAATCCTCCCCAAATTGGGGACCCCCCCCAGATTGGGTCACTTGTAAATTGGGGACCCCCCCAAGATTGGGTCACTTGTAAATTGGGGACCCCCCCCAGATTGGGTCACTTGTAAATTGGGGACCCCCCCCAGATTGGGTCACTTGTAAATTGGGGACCCCCCCAAGATTGGGTCACTTGTAAATTGGGGACCCTCCCTCAGACTGGGGACCCCCCCCAGATTGGGTCACTTGTAAATTGGGGACCCCCCCTCAGATTGGGTCAGTTTTAAATTGGGGACCCCCACCCCAAATTGGGGACCCCCCCCAGATTGGGTCACTTTTAAATTGGGGGACCCCCACCCCAAATTGGGGACCCCCCCCCCCCAGATTGGGTCACTTTTAAATTGGGGACCCCCACCCCAAATTGGGGACCCCCACCCCAAATTGGGTCAGTTTTAAATTGGGGACCCCCACCCCAAATTGGGGACCCCCCCCAGATTGGGTCACTTGTAAATTG